>NC_069504.1:593366540-593666540 GCF_027579735.1 Bombina bombina
GATAGTTCCTGTAAAGAGATAACATCTAAGAGTTGAGTCTAGTCTACCGAAGAAGGTGTGGTCCCAAACTCCCGCCTTATTTTTAATTAAGAGTACCCTTGTTTGCCTTATATATAATATGGCTTATTGTAGCATGATACATATAGTCTTATTCTTTTTCATTCATTATCCAGTAAAACCATATTTTGGTGAACTGTTCCCTATCACCTTGTATAGAGGCCGATATTTCCGACATAGTATATAAATGCTCTATCTTGCCCATTATCTCCTGCCACTCGGGGGCCCCTATTTTCCAGTGCCTGGCTATACAGACTCTGGTTGCTGTACATAGAATCTTAATAAATGTATTTATGACCTTATTATATTGTGTAAATCTATAGTTCAGGAGTGCATGTGCTAGAGTCAAAGTGATATGCTCTTGGAGTAACCTATTTATAAGTTCCTGGAGTTTTTCCCAAATAATTCTAATTTGGGGGCATGTCCACCACATGTGGAGGTATGTACCCCTTTCCTGACAACCTCTATAGCAGTGATTTGACCCATTTTGAGAGAAGTGGCATGTTTTCTCAGGTGTGAGATACCATCTAAAAGCTGTCTTTATACAATTTTCTCGCAGGTCGGCGTTAATCAAACCCCTACTAGTGTCAAACATCACCTGCTCCCATTGTTCCCTTGATAGATTCAGTCCAGTATCATGCCCCCATTTGGTCAGTAGCGTCGAGGTGCTCGGCTCTGCGGCTGTCTGTAAGGCTATATATAGTTTTGATATCAGCTGTCTCTGTCTGTCTGGAGCAGTGCAAATCCGCTCCAAAGGGGTCATTGTCTGAGCTGTCCAAGGGTAGCAGTAGCTCTGCATCGCCGAGAAGAGCTGTAGGTATAGGAACCAATGCAATTTCAATGGCTGTATTTTATCTTGCAGTTGAGAATACGTCTGTATATGTCTGCCCTCCAGAAAATCCGCCACCCTGTAGAGTCCCTTATTGAGCCACTTCCCCACCTGTATACGAATCTCAGGTGGAAGTAAAGCTCCCACCGGCTTAATGCCAGTGCTTGCCGGCATCAGATTCAGAGTGCCTGTGAGAGATCTCCAAATCTTGATAGTGTCAGTCATGGCCAGTGATCTAAAGCTTTGTTCATCCAGTGAGTGCCCCACTTCCCATAAAGCATCTGCCGGGCAGTCATACCCCCCCAAGCCTGCCTCTATCTGGGTCCAAAGGATCTTAGGGTTATTTTGGTTTAGTAAAGAGGTCTGGGCTAGTCTGGCCGCGTAGTAATAATCTAACAGATTCGGCATGCCCACCCCCCCTAATTGTCTGTGTCTGGATAACGTACGGGAAGCTATTCTCGCTTTTCTATCCTGCCTCAGGAAGCTGTTAAGGGACGATTGTAATTTAAGCAATTCTAGTTTAGGTATCATCATGGGTAAAGTTCTAAAAAGATACAGAATCCTGGGCAGGATATTCATTTTAATAGCAGAGAGTCTCCCATACCAGGAAAAGTTGTAGGTTTTCCATTTCTTGAGGTCCTTGTCTATGGTTTTATAGAGAGGGGCGTAATTTAAGTTATGTAAGGAGTGATATGATTCCGCAATTTTAATACCTAGATATGTAATCGATTTTTTGGCCCATGCGAACTCAAAGTTGGCTTCTATTAATTTTTTTGTATGTGCTGGGAGAGATAAAGGTAGCGCCTCACTTTTCTCTAAATTGATCTTATAACCTGACACCAGTGAGAAGTCATGGAGCGTCTGGTAAAGGTTAGGGAGAGATATCAAGGGTCTAGTTATGGTTAATAGAACGTCATCTGCAAAAAGCGATATTTTGTATTCCGAATCCCCCACCCTTACTCCAGATATGTCAGGATTTTGTCTTATGGCTGCTGCTAGTGGCTCTATGCATAGGGCAAAGAGTAATGGGGACAGGGGACACCCCTGCCTCGTGCCACTAAGGATCTGGATGGGTCTGGACTGAAAACCTGCCGCTCTAATGACTGCCGTTGGGGTAGAGTAGATTCCCCTTATCGCCTTCATAAATGCCCCACTAAATCCCATCTCCGTCAAAATCGTGGTCATGTAGGTCCAGTCTATCCTGTCGAACGCCTTCTCCGCGTCCAGAGAGAGAAGCAGAGAAGGCGTCCCTGTGGCCTTTAGGTAGTCTACGAGTGTAATGGTCCTCCTAACATTATCAGGGGCCTCCCTTTCTGATATAAACCCCACTTGGTCTGGGTGGACCAGATGTGGTGCAATTTTCCTGAGTCTATTTGCTAGTATTTTCGTAAGAATTTTAACATCCTGATTTATCAGGGATATTGGTCTATAGCTTTGACAGTTCTCTGGGTTTTTACCTGGCTTAGGGATTACTACTATCTTGGCCCTTAGAAGATCTGTCGGTATTTCTCTACCTTCCATGACATCGTTGCAAAATTTCTGTAGGTGTGTGACTAGATCTGATTTGAAAATTTTGTAGTATTCTGCCGGGTAGCCGTCAGGCCCCGGCGCCTTGCCTAATTTCAGGTCCTTAATTGCCAGGAGGATTTCCCCTATCGAGATGTCAGCGTTCAAGTCATCATTATCCTGTGTGGAGAGTCTAGGGAGGTTGGCCCTGTCTAGTAGTCGTCTTAGGGTCTCCTTAGTCTGTGGCGTGTGTTTCACCTTTTTCCCATCATAGAGGGAGGAATAATAGTCAGCGAAAGTGTCGGCTATCTCCTGTGGATGGGATGTGCGGTCTCCGTCCGATTTTTGCAGTACTGGAATGGCAAAGTTTCTAACCCTTTCTCTCAATTTGTGGGCCAAATAACTATCCGGTTTGTTAGAGTAAAGGTAATAGTGGGCCTTTAATGTCTGTATTGCCCTGACTGAGTGGGAATCTAGTATTTTGGTCAAGTCCTTTCTCTTAGCTTGAAGAGTCTTAAATACAGTAGGGGAGAGTGTTTGCTGGTGTCTTTTCTCTAGTCCCTCAATCTCCGTCTGGAGTCTCTGTTTAATCTCTAGTGTTTTCTTAATGGCTCTAGTCTTTGCTTTGATAAGTAGTCCCCTAATGAATGGTTTGTGGGCTGCCCAGGTATTAATAGGGTTAGACGTCGAGCCTTGATTCTCCGACCAATATTCACCTAATGCCTTAGACATAGCCGTATGGGTATGTTGGTTTTTAACTGTTATCGGGTCAAAGGTCCACGATCTTTGTCTGTTTAAGTTTAAGATACCTGTCAGTTCAATCTGTACCAGTGAGTGGTCAGACCACACACAGGATTGTATGGATGAAGTGACTATATTTGGCAATAAGGTCTGGCTAAGAAAAATATAGTCTAATCTCGAGTATGTTTTGTGGGCATGGGAGTAGAATGTATAGTCCATTGTCCTACCGTATTTAGCTTCCCATGAGTCTAGGATATTATGTGTGGCTAGGGAGTCCCTAATGGGTTTCGCTATATTATTGTGCCTCTGTTGTTTGTTCGTCACTTTTAGTCCTAGTCCTGTTTTGTGTGGGGTCAGGGATATATTAAAGTCTCCAGCTAGGATAATCCTGGTCTGTGACCATTGGGTTAGTAGATGCGATATATGTCTGAAAAAAGAGTCTTGCTTCTCATTAGGGGCATAGACATTACAGATAGTAACCGGAGTGTTTTGTATAGTCCCTCTGACAATAAGATACCTGCCTTCCGGGTCTATTATAGTTTCCTCAGTGAGGAATTGAAGTGAATGGTGAATTAAAATAGATACCCCCCTCTTTTTTGTGTCAGTAGTCGAATGATAGTGTATGGGAAATTGTTTGGACCAGTACTTAGGAATCACCTTTTCAATAAAATGGGTTTCTTGTAGCATTATAACCTCGGCTTTCATTCTAGTATATTGGGTAAGGGCAGTTCTACGTTTAACTTCCGAGTTCAGACCTCTCACATTGTGTGAGATTATTCTAAGTTTTTGGGTCATTACAGAAAACTTACCCTCCCTGTGTCTATAGCGGGACCACCTTCCTTCCTATTTATATATTTTGTACCACATAAACAAAAACAAAACAGAAACATTTTAAAACCATACTTAGCATGATAGAATAACATTTTAACTGCTGTAATGCAAATGTATTGAGTGTCTGGGCCTGGCGCCCATGCACCCCATTCAAACATAGTGCAATAACAACTTACCAAATAGGCATAACAAACGTGCAATATGTATCAAACAAATAACCTATAATTCTTTGTGTGTAAGTAATAGATAGGTAGCCTGAGATATTTAAGGTACCATCCACTTTTGCATAGCTGGCCTACTAATTTGGGTAACTTTTTTTTTTTTTTTTTTTTAACTTCCATAACAAAAGATCAGATCATGTCTTCTCCCCCTCCCTCTAAACCAGTATGTCCATATTGTCTTTGGGGGTTAGAGTTCTTGATTTAGGGCTTTCTCTGGCCTGTTGGCCACCGCAGCCGGTCTCAGCTGCCTATGTATCTAATACCAAGTCTCTCACTATACAGAGGGGGGAAGACAGCTGGTCGTGGCCTAAGGCCCACAGTTCAACAAGAGTCCCACCTGTGGAAAGAAGGGTCAGTACAGTACTTATCTGTGTAGAATCTCATCCTGGTATCTGAAGAGTTTCTGTCCTTCCTCAAGTTTTTTGCTTCTTCTTAGTGACCTGTGACCAACTTCGAGTTCTGGAGTGGGCGCTTGGTGTATTCAGCTTCCCCTCCTCCCCACGATGTGAATCTGGGGATAGTCGGGGGGAGTCCAGGCCAAGATGTTGGCATATTTCAGGTATATCCTTTGGATCCCTTATTGTAAAGGTCACCCTGTTCTGAATGATGTTAAGGGCGAAAGGGAATCCCCAACGGTAGGGGATTTGTTTTTTTCTTAATAACTGTGTAAGTGGTCGCAAAGCACCCCTCTTCTGAAGCGTCTTCAGACATAGGTCCTGGAAAAACTGGACTACCGAGCCCTGAAACTTGAAGGTCGGGTTCTTTCTTGAGGCGGCCAGTATTGCTTCCTTTTCTTTGTAGCGGAACATTCAGACAATTACATCCCTTGGAGGGGCATCCCCCTTGGGTTTTGCTCTCAGAGCCCTATGGGCCCTTTCCATCTGGAAGAAATGATCTTCAGATTGCCCTGTTATGGCCTGAAAGAGCTGAGTCAGATATCTTTCCAAATCACCCGGTGACACAGATTCGGGGATCCCCTTCAGTCGGATGTTACATCTGCGACTCCGGTTTTCCAGATCCTCCATCCGCTCTTGGATTGTATCTAACTCTAATTGTTGTGAGGCCACTTGTTGGGATAGTATAGACACCTCGTCAAGTGTAGAGGTTTCGTTGTCTTCTAATGTTGCTACCCTGTTGCCTAAGTCTTGGACCTCCTGTTTAATGTCAGCTAGACTGCTGGTGACAGACTGTTGCATAGTGTCCATCTTTTCCAGGAGCTTCTCAAAATTGGACGATATGTATTGCTTGGATACCAAGTGTTTGATGTCTGCTTTAGTGACAGGTGTCAAGTCATCCATATTGGAGGTGCTATTGGTGTCTGAATCTGCTTCCTCCTCCGGGTCTTTAATTGAAGTCCCTATTTGCTTGTCACCCTTAGCTGGTTTAAAGAAAAGATTTGCAGAGGTCATTTTGCTTCCTGCAGCAGACTTGGGTGGTTTTCTTTGTGACATGTTAGAGGTAGATAGAGATGTTATCTTAGCTAGGATGGGGTTATTCCCTAGGCAGTAGCAGGATAGATCTACAATCAGTATTGGCGGTAATCTTGGGCAGGCTAGGAGGGAGCCTATCTCCCTCCCAGAGAGGATTAAAGTCTCAATTTATTTTCTGACTTCCAGCCCTGCTTGTAGTGGCTTCTGAGGGGTGATTGGTAGTGTGTCTAAGGGAGTAAAGATGTCTGTGCTCCCCTACGTTGTAACATTTAATTGCCAGCTTCCATTTGTCCTGTAGCCCTTGGTTTATGTATCCCTGCAGGGACTGTAGTTCGTGAACTCACTATCCACCTTCCCCATATAAGGGATAGTCCTGCCCTGGCCAGGTGAATGTTATCAGCGTAATATGCTTTTGGGCTTCTGCTGTGAGTCTTATACAGTATATGGTTGCTACATGTCCCCTTATTTAGCCGGGTCTCTCTGACTGTGTATATCCTTTAACCCTCGGGGTTACCTGTGGTGACCGGGAGTTCAGGGCCTCTTCTCTAGTGTGGTCTCTCACATATTATGGCTCCCGTTGTCCTCTCCTCCATACCCCACCTTTCAGTGTGAACTCACCCGGTCCGGAATACAGTCGACAGCGCTAGTGCTGTCATGGTAAGTTGCAGCCGAGGTCCGGTATGTCATTCTAGGAATTAGGCCTTCCTCGTGGCTGTTAAAGATGGCGGCTGGTCTCCTATCCGGCTCAGCTCCGGGAGCGTGTAGCAGCTAAAGCTGCCGTTTGAGTTTGTGGTCCGCAGCCGGATCTAGTGTGGGGGACCCAGCGTTCACTCCCCTTACTTATCTGCCTCTCTGGTGGGTAATGGAGATCTATTTAGGTCATATAAACACACTCTTTGCACGGAGCTGTTTGCCTATGCGTCCTACATGGCGCTCCCTCAGGCTCCGCCTCCCGAGCTAAATGCCCTTTAAAGAGCAATGCCCATACAAATGCCCTTTTCAGGGCAATGGGGAGCTTAGGTTTTTTAGATAAGCTTTTTATTTGGGGGGGTTGGTTGTGGGGGTGGGTTTTACTGTTGGGGGGTGTTTGTATTTTTTTTTACAGGTAAAAGAGCTGATTTCTTTGGGGCAATGCCCCGCAAAAGGCCCTTTTAAGGGCCATTGTTAGTTTATTGTAGGCTAGGGTTTTTTTATTTTGGGGGGGGCTTTTTTATTTTGATAGGGCTATTAGATTAGGTGTAATTCTTTTTTATTTTTGATACTGTGTTTTTTTCCCCGTAATTTAGTGTTTGTTTGTTTGTTTTTTGTAACTTAGTGGGGGTGTTTTGTAATCTAGTCATTTTTAATAGTAGATTTAAATAATTTGAGAAGGGTTAGGGTTTTTTAACATGTAATTTAGTTAATTTAATTGCTAGTTTATTTTAATTGTAGTATAATAGTTAGAGTAGGTTAATTAATAGTTTAAAATAGTTTATTTTAATACTACAGGTAAGTTTAAATTTATTATAAGATAGGGATGTTGTAATTTTAATGTAAAGTTAGGAAGGTTTTAGGTTTAGGGGTTAATAGGTTTAGTTAATGGTAGTGATGTGGGAGGTCAGAGGTTTAGGGGTTAATACATTTATTTAGTGGCGGCAGGGTCTGGGAGCGGCGGGATAGGGGTTAAACATTTTAGTATAGTGGCGGCGATTAGTGACAGGGTATAAATAAAGTTGGTAAAAAGCCAAATAGCAGCGAGATCGATGACTGCTAGTTAACAACAGTGCGATGCTCATCGCCCCCTACTCGGTGCATGGCTTTTTGCTGGCTTTTTTTTATAAATATGGAGATAAATATCCCTCATGGTGTTTAATGTTAGGTCTCTCTGGGGTCAGAGTCAAGCATACCTGTCTCCGCTCCCTCTGTTATCTCCCACGAGTCACAGGTCCCATGAGATGTGTAGCTGAGTACCATGAGGTGTCCAGCTGAGCAAGGATTGCCTAAATGTTTGATTGTCCAAAAAACGTTTCCACAGGACTATACGTTCTTCTAAGCAAATTGAACTTTTATCACATTCGCCCATCCCTAGTTCTGAGCATGAGCTAATCTGACTCCCTGTGTATATAGTCTATTCAGGTAATAATAAACCAGCGTAGCATGGTATCATGCAAGATAAACCTTCCTGCAGAGGCCTCCTACTTCTTGTAGGGCTTTGAGAGGAAGTAATGGGCACTGCACAAATGTATAAAACTGCTTAGTGGTTTTTTATTACAACAATGAAACAGACTGTTTTACATCCTTTTAAAACAGTATTTTTTTAGGCATCTCTCTAATTAGAAGTGCAAGAGATTTTCATTTCCTTTAAACTAAAAAGTCTGGTAATTATGTGTAAGGAAGGAGGAGTCCTCTGTGTAAATCTTACTGGAAAATATATAATTATATTGTCTGCAAGGACTACAATAATGTAAAAGCATGTTAATCCAATAATATACAGACAAGGAATACTTCAAGTTATCAAACAAAAAACTTGTTAAGATGAACTTGTTTTAACACGCCATTACATATGTTAAAATGTGTTAGGATTTGCATATAATGAGTGACTGAATGAGGAAAAAAATTTACAATCTGAATTAGTCACCAAACATTTTAACCACTGTCAGTTATAATGGCTTATATCACAATGCTTCCTTCTAAACATTTAAGCACACATTTCTGAGAACTAAAGATAATAATAAAATGTGCACCTTCTAATTGCACTATTTCTTTCAGAGACCTGTGTGTTTCATTCTTGCCTAGGGATTAAACACATAGTTAAATACAGTTGGTGATTGGTGGCTACACATATATGCTGTTCATTGGCTCTTTTCAGTAGCAAATTGCCAGTCTATGGTTGACTTTGTGGACTCCATTTATGAAGCTACGCATGCTACTTTAGTTGTAGGCTCATTCATGTGAACCTGCAACAGCTTCTTAACTTCTGTGGTGGTAGGGTTAATTGACCCTAGACTTATCCAACCTAGGCGATTGACAACCACTACCCTCACTAGATTGACTGTGTAAGCACAGTGTTTGGGATTGATGTGCTAATTTAAATGTGCTGGATAGTGATGTCACGAACAGTTCGCCGGAGAACAGTTCCTGGGAACATAGCTTGTTTGCGTTCACCGCGGCGGACGAACATATGCGATGTTCGATCCGCCCCCTATTCGTCATCATTGAGTAAACTTTGACCCTGTATCTCACAGTCTGCAGACACATTTCAGCCAATCAGCAGCAGACACTCCCTCCCAGACCCTCCCAGCTCCTGGACAGCAGCCATTTTAGATTCATTCTGATCCTGCATTCTTAGTGAGAGGAGGGATAGTGTAGCTGCTGCTGATTTTATAGGGAAATTGATAGCTAGGCTAGTATATTCAGTGTCCACTACAGTCTTGAAGGACTCATCTGATCTCTGCTGTAAGGACAGTACCCCAAAAAGCCCTTTTTAGGGCTAGAACATCAGTCATTTTTTTTGTAATCTAATTGCATTTGCCTGCCTGTCAGCATGTGTCAGGCTCACAGCATATACTGTGCCTACTTGCTCAGTGCCACCACTCATATCTGGTGTAACATTAGTGTAAATTTAAAAAAAAACTTTTACATTAGTCTGCTACTGTAATCTAATTTCAGTTGCCAGCAGGCCAGCCTGCCACTGCCAGCCTGTGTGTCAGGCTCACAGCATATACTGTGCCTACTTGCTCAGTGCCACCACCAGTTATATCTGGTGTAACAGTAGTGTAAATTTTAAAAAAACAAAAAACTTTTACATCAATCTGCTAGTGTAATCTAATAGCAGTGGCCTGCATGCCACTGACAGCCTGTGTGTCTGGCTCACAGCATATACTGTGCCTACTTGCTCAGTGCCACCACTCATATCTGGTGTAACATTAGTGTAAATTAAAAAAAAAACTTTTAAATCAGTCTGCTAGTGTAATCTAATTTCAGTTGCCAGGCCAGCCTGCCACTGCCAGCCTTTGTGTCAGGCTCACAGCATATACTGTGCCTACTTGCTCATTGCCACCACTCACATCTGGAGTAACAGTAGTGTAATTTTTTTAAAAAAACTTTTACATCAGTCTGCTAGTGTAATCTAATTGCAGTTGCCAGGCCAGCCTGCCACTGCCAGCCTGTGTGTCAGGCTCACAGCATATACTGTGCCTACTTGCTCAGTGCCACCACCAGTCATATCTGGTGTAACAGTATTGTAATTTTTTTTAAAAAAAAAACTTTTACATCAGTCTGCTAGTGTAATCTAATAGCAGTTGCCTGCCTGCCACTGCCAGCCTGTGTGTCAGGCTCACAGCATATCATTATCTTGTTTAATAATAGTAGTGTAAGTGTACATTTTAAAAATAAAAAAACTATTTTGACTATGAAACATCATTCTGCTTTTTTGTGTCAGGCTCACAGCGTACACTGTGCCCACTTGTCCAGTGCCACTACCACTCATATTATCTTGTTTAATAGTAGTGTAAGTGTACATTTTAAAAATAAAAAAACTATTTTGACTTTGAAACATCAGTCTGCTTTTTTGTGTCAGGCTCACAGCGTATACTGTGCCCACTTGCCCAGTGCCACCACTCATATCTTGTTTAATAGTAGTGAAAGTATACATTTAAAAATAAAAAATAAATATTTTGACTGTGAAACATCAGTCTGCTTTTTTGTGTCAGGCTCACAGCGTATACTGTGCCCACTTGCCCAGTGCCGCCACTCATATTATCTTGTTTAATGGTAGTGTAAGTGTACATTTTAAAAATAAAAAAACTATTTTGACTTTGAAACATCAGTCTGCTTTTTTGTGTCAGGCTCACAGTGTATACTGTGCCTACTTGCTCAGTGCCACCACCAGCCATATCTGGTGTAACAGTAGTGTACTTTTTTTAAAAAAAACTTTTACATCAGTCTGCTAGTGTAATCTAATAGCAGTTACCTGCCTGCCACTGCCAGCCTGTGTGTCAGGCTCACAGCATATACTGTGCCTACTTGCTCAGTGCCACCACTCATATCTGGTGTAACATTAGTGTAAATTTTAAAAAAAACTTTTACATCAGTCTGCTAGTGTAATCTAATTTCAGTTGCCAGGCCAGCCTGCCACTGCCAGCCTGTGTGTCAGGCTTTCAGCATATACTGTGCCTACTTGCTCAGTGCCACCACCAGTCATATCTGGTGTAACAGTAGTGTAAATTTTTTTTAAAAAAACTTTTACATCAGTCTGCTAGTGTAATCTAATAGCAGTTGCCTGCCTGCCACTGCCAGCCTGTGTGTCAGGCTCACAGCATATACTGTGCCTACTTGCTCAGTGCCACCACGCATATCTGGTGTAACATTTTTGTAAATTTTAAAAAAACTTTTACATCAGTCTGCTAGTGTAATCTAATTTCAGTTGCCAGCAGGCCAGCCTGCCACTGCCAGCCTGTGTGTCAGGCTCACAGCATATACTGTGCCTACTTGCTCAGTGCCACCATCAGTCATATCTGGTGTAACAGTAGTTTAAAAAAAAAATTTAAAAAAACTTTTACATCAGTCTGCTAGTGTAATCTAATAGCAATTGCCTGCCTACCACTGCCAGCCTGTGTGTCAGGCTCACAGCATATACTGTGCCTACTTGCTCAGTGCCACCACTCATATCTGGTGTAACATTAGTGTAAATTTAAAAAAAAAAACTTTTACATCAGTCTGCTAGTGTAATCTAATTTCAGTTGCCAGGCCAGCCTGCCACTGCCAGCCTGTGTGTCAGGCTCACAGTATATACTGTGCCTACTTGCTCAGTGCCACCACCAGTCATATCTGGTGTAACATTAGTGTAATTTTTTTTAAAAAAAACTTTTACATCATTCTGCTAGAGTAATCTAATTTCAGTTTCCAGGCCAGCCTACCACTGCCAGCCTGTGTGTCAGGCTCACAACATATACTGTGCCTTCTTTCTCAGTGCCACCACCAGTCATATCTGGTGTAACAGTAGTGTAAAAAAATTAAAAAAAAACTTTTACATCAGTCTGCTAGTGTAATCTAATTGCAGTTGCCAGGCCAGCCTGCCACTGCCAGCATGTGTGTCAGGCTCAAAGCGTATACTGTGCCCACTTGTCCAGTGCCACCACTCACATTATCTTGTTTAATAATAGTAGTGTAAGTGTACATTTTAAAAATAAAAAAACTATTTTGACTGTGAAACATCATTCTGCTTTTTTGTGTCAGGCTCACAGCGTATACTGTGCCCTCTTGTCCAGTGCCACCACCACTCATATTATCTTGTTTAATAGTAGTGTAAGTGTACATTTTAAAAATAAAAAAAAATATTTTGACTGTGAAACATGTCTGCTTTTTTGTGTCAGGCTCACAGCGTATACTGTGCCCACTTGCCCAGTGCTACCACTCACATTATCTTGTTTAATAGTAGTGTAAGTGTACATTTAAAAATCAAAAAAATATTTTGACTGTGAAACATCAGTCTGCTTTTTTGTGTCAGACTCACAGCGTATACTCTGCCCACTTGTCCAGTGCCGCCACTCATATTATCTTGTTTAATGGTAGTGTAAGTGTACATTTTAAAAATAAAAAAACTATTTTGACTTTGAAACATCAGTCTGCTTTTTTTGTGTCAGGCTCACAGCGTATACTGTGCCTACTTGCTCAGTGCCACCACCAGCCATATCTGGTGTAACAGTAGTGTACTTTTTTTAAAAAAACTTTTACATCAGTCTGCTAGTGTAATCTAATAGCAGTTACCTGCCTGCCACTGCCAGCCTGTGTGTCAGGCTCACAGCATATACTGTGCCTACTTGCTCAGTGCCACCACTCATATCTGGTGTAACATTAGTGTACATTTTTTTTAACCCCTTAATGACCACAATGTACTCTGTATGTCACTGGTCGTTAAGGGTTTTTTCAGGACATAATAGCACAAGTCTAGCAAGAACACACTATTAACACAATATTAATCCACTCCCTCCAGCAGGCTTTGTGGAATAGAGCAGTCTAAACGCTGGTGGCAAGACCGCGCTATAAAACAATCAAGTCCTAAAAAAAGGCCAGTGACATATAGGGTACGTCGCTGGTCCTTAAGGGGTTAAAAAAAAAACTTTTACATCAGTCTGCTAGTGTAATCTAATAGCAGTTGCCTGCCTGCCACTGCCAGCCTGTGTGTCAGGCTCACAGCATATACTGTGCCTACTTGCTCAGTGCCACCACTCATATCTGGTGTAACATTAGTGTAAATTTAAAAAAAAAAACTTTTACATTAGTCTGCTAGTGTAATCTAATTTCAGTTGCCAGCAGGCCAGCCTGCCACTGCCAGCCTGTGTGTCAGGCTCCCAGCATATACTGTGCCTACTTGCTCAGTGCCACCACCAGTCATATCTGGTGAAACAGTAGTGTAAATTGTTTTTTAAAAAAACTTTTTCATCAGTGTGCTAGTGTAATCTAATAGCAGTTGCCTGCCTGCCACTGCCAACCTGTGTTTCAGGCTCACAGCATATACTGTGCCTACTTGCTCAGTGCCACCACTCATATCTGGTGTAACATTAGTGTAAATTTAAAAAAGAAAACCTTTTACATCAGTCTGCTAGTGTAATCTAATTTCAGTTGCCAGGCCAGCCTGCCACTGCCAGCCTGTGTGTCAGGCTCACAGCATATACTGTGCCTACTTGCTCAGTGCCAACACTCACATCTGGTGTAACAGTAGTGTAAATTTTTTTTAAAAAAACTTTTACATCAGTCTGCTAGTGTAATCTAATTTCAGTTACCAGGCCAGCCTGCCACTGCCAGCCTGTGTGTCAGGCTCACAGCATATACTGTGCCTACTTGCTCAGTGCCACCACCAGTCATACCTGGTGTATCAGTAGTGTAATTTTAAAAAAAAACTTTTACATCAGTCTGCTACTGTAAACTAATAGCAGTTGCCTGCCTGATACTGCCAGCCTGTGTGTCAAGTTCACAGCATATACTGTGCCTACTTGCTCAGTGCCACCACTCATATCTGGTGTAACATTAGTGTAAATTTAAAAAAAAAATTTTTTACATCAGTCTGCTAGTGTAATCTAATTTCAGTTGCCAGGCCAGCCTGCCACTGCCAGCCTGTGTGTCAGACACACAGCATATACTGTGCCTACTTGCTCAGTGCCACCACTCATATCTGGTGTAACATTAGTGTAATTTAAAAAAAAAAAACGTTTACATCAGTCTGCTAGTGTAATCTAATTTCAGTTGTCAGGCCAGCCTGCCACTGCCAGGCTGTGTGTCAAGCTCACAGCATATACTGTGCCTACTTGCTCAGTGCCACCACTAGTCATATCTTGTGCAACAGTAGTGTAAATGTTTTAAAAAAAGCTTTTACATCAGTCTGCTAGTGTAATCTAATAGCAGTTACCTGCCTGCCACTGCCAGCCTGTGTGTCAGGCTCACAGCATATACTGTGCCTACTTGCTCAGTGCCACCACTCATATCTGGTGCAACATTAGTGTAAATTTAAAAAAAAAACTTGTACATCAGTCTGCTAGTGTAATCTAATTTCAGTTGCCAGGCCAGCCTGCCACTGCCAGCCTGTGTGTCAGGCTCACAGCATATACTGTGCCTACTTGCTCAGTGCCAACACTCACATCTGGTGTAACAGTAGTGTAAAATTTTTTTAAAAAAACTTTTACATCAGTCTGCTAGTGTAATCTAATTTCAGTTGCCAGGCCAGCCTGCCACTGCCAGCCTGTGTGTCAGGCTCACAGCATATACTGTGCCTACTTGCTCAGTGCCACCACCAGTCATACCTGGTGTAACAGTAGTGTAATTTTTTTTAAAAAACTTTTACATCAGTCTGCTAGTGTAAACTAATAGCAGTTGCCTGCCTGATACTGCCAGCCTATGTGTCAAGTTCACAGCATATACTATGCCTACTTGTTCAGTGCCACCACTCATATCTGGTGTAACATTAGTGTAAATTTAAAAAAAAAATGTTTACATCAGTCTGCTAGTGTAATCTAATTTCAGTTGCCAGGCCAGCCTGCCACTGCCAGCCTGTGTGTCAGGCACACAGCATATACTGTGCCTACTTGCTCAGTGCCACCACTCATATCTGGTGTAACATTAGTGTAATTTAGAAAAAAAAAACTTTTACATTAGTCTGCTAGTGTAATCTAATTTCAGTTGTCAGGCCAGCCTGCCATTGCCAGGCTCTGTGTCAAGCTCACAGCATATACTGTGCCTACTTGCTCAGTGCCACCACTAGTCATATCTTGTGCAACAGTAGTGTAAATGTTTTAAAAAAAACTTTTACATCAGTCTGCTAGTGTAATCTAATAGCAGTTACCTGCCTGCCACTGCCAGCCTGTGTGTCAGGCTCACAGCATATACTGTGCCTACTTGCTCATTGCCATCACTCATATCTGGTGCAACATTAGTGTAAATTTAAAAAAAAAACGTTTACATCAATCTGCTAGTGTAATCTAATTTCAGTTGCCAGGCAGCCTGCCACTGCCAGCCTGTGTGTCAGGCTCACGGCATATACTGTGCCTGCTTGCTCAGTGCCACCACCAGTCATATCTGGTGTAACAGTAGTGTAGATTTTTTTTAAAAAAAACTTTTACATCAGTCTGCTAGTTTATTCTAATAGCAGTTGCCTGCCTGCCACTGCCAGCCTGTGTGTCTGGCTCACAGCGTATACTGTGCCTACTTGCTCAGTGCCACCACCCATATCTGGGGTGACATTAGTGTAAATTTAAAAAAAAAAAACTTTTACATCAGTCTGCTAGTGTAATCTAATAGCAGTTACCTGCCTGCCACTGCCAGCCTGTGTGTCAGGCTCACAGCATATACTGTGCCTACTTGCTCAGTGCCACCACCAGTCATATCTGGTGTAACAGTAGTGTACATTTTTTTAACCCCTTAATGACCACAATGTACTCTGTATGTCACTGGTCGTTAAGGGTTTTTTCAGGACATAATAGCACAAGTCTAGCAAGAACACACTATTAACACACTATTAATCCACTCCCTCCAGCAGGCTTTGTGGAATAGAGCAGTCTAAACGCTGGTGGCAAGACCGCGCTATAAAACAATCAAGTCCTAAAAAAAGGCCAGTGACATACAGGGTACGTCGCTGGTCCTTAAGGGGTTAAAAAAACAAAAACTTTTACATCAGTCTGCTAGTGTAATCTAAAAGCAGTTGCCTGCCTGCCACTGCCAGCCTGTGTGTCAGGCTCACAGCATATACTGTGCCTTCTTTCTCAGTGCCACCACCAGTCATATCTGGTGTAACAGTAGTGTAGATTTTTTTAAAAAAAAACTTTTACATCAGTCTGCTAGTTTATTCTAATAGCAGTTGCCTGCCTGCCACTGCCAGCCTGTGTGTCAGGCTCACAGCATATACTGTGCCTACTTGCTCAGTGCCACCACCAGTCATATCTGGTGTAACAGTAGTGTACATTTTTTTAACCCCTTAATGACCACAATGTACTCTGTATGTCACTGGTCGTTAAGGGTTTTTTCAGGACATAATAGCACAAGTCTAGCAAGAACACACTATTAACACACTATTAATCCACTCCCTCCAGCAGGCTTTGTGGAATAGAGCAGTCTAAACGCTGGTGGCAAGACCGCGCTATAAAACAATCAAGTCCTAAAAAAAGGCCAGTGACATACAGGGTACGTCGCTGGTCCTTAAGGGGTTAAAAAAACAAAAACTTTTACATCAGTCTGCTAGTGTAATCTAAAAGCAGTTGCCTGCCTGCCACTGCCAGCCTGTGTGTCAGGCTCACAGCATATACTGTGCCTACTTGCTCAGTGCCACCACTCATATCTGGTGTAACATTAGTGTAAATTTAAAAAAAAACTTTTACATCAGTCTGCTAGTGTAATCTAATTTCAGTTGCCAGGCCAGCCTGCCACTGCCAGCCTGTGTGTCAGGCTCACAGCATATACTGTGCCTACTTGCTCAGTGCCACCACCAGTCATATCTGGTGTAACAGTAGTGTAAATGTTTTTAAAAAAAACTTTTACATCAGTCTGCTAGTGTAATCTAATAGCAGTTGCCTGCCTGCCACTGCCAGCCTGTGTGTCAGGCTCACAGCATATACTGTGCCTACTTGCTCAGTGCCACCACTCATATCTGGTGTAACATTAGTGTAAATTTTAAAAAAAACTTTTACATCAGTCTGCTAGTGTAATCTAATTTCAGTTGCCAGGCCAGCCTGCCACTGCCAGCCTGTGTGTCAGGCTCACAGCATATACTGTGCCTACTTGCTCAGTGCCACCACCAGTCATATCTGGTGTAACAGTAGTGTAAATGTTTTTAAAAAAAACTTTTACATCAGTCTGCTAGTGTAATCTAATAGCAGTTGCCTGCCTGCCACTGCCAGCCTGTGTGTCAGGCTCACAGCATATACTGTGCCTACTTGCTCAGTGCCACCACTCATATCTGGTGTAACATTAGTGTAATTTAAAAAAAAAAAAAAACTTTTACATTAGTCTGCTAGTGTAATCTAATTTCAGTTGCCAGCAGGCCAGCCTGCCACTGCCAGCCTGTGTGTCAGGCTCACAGCATATACTGTGCCTACTTGCTCAGTGCCACCAACAGTCATATCTGGTGTAACAGTAGTGTAAATTGTTTTTTAAAAAAACTTTTTCATCAGTGTGCTAGTGTAATCTAATAGCAGTTGCCTGCCTGCCACTGCCAGCCTGTGTGTCAGGCTCACAGCATATACTGTGCCTTCTTTCTCAGTGCCACCACCAGTCATATCTGGTGTAACAGTAGTGTAGATTTTTTTTAAAAAAAACTTTTACATCAGTCTGCTAGTTTATTCTAATAGCAGTTGCCTGCCTGCCACTGCCAGCCTGTGTGTCTGGCTCACAGAGTATACTGTGCCTACTTGCTCAGTGCCACCACCCATATCTGGGGTGACATTAGTGTAAATTTAAAAAAAAAAAACTTTTACATCAGTCTGCTAGTGTAATCTAATAGCAGTTACCTGCCTGCCACTGCCAGCCTGTGTGTCAGGCTCACAGCATATACTGTGCCTACTTGCTCAGTGCCACCACCAGTCATATCTGGTGTAACAGTAGTGTACATTTTTTTAACCCCTTAATGACCACAATGTACTCTGTATGTCACTGGTCGTTAAGGGTTTTTTTCAGGACATAATAGCACAAGTCTAGCAAGAACACACTATTAACACACTATTAATCCACTCCCTCCAGCAGGCTTTGTGGAATAGAGCAGTCTAAACGCTGGTGGCAAGACCGCGCTATAAAACAATCAAGTCCTAAAAAAAGGCCAGTGACATACAGGGTACGTCGCTGGTCCTTAAGGGGTTAAAAAAACAAAAACTTTTACATCAGTCTGCTAGTGTAATCTAAAAGCAGTTGCCTGCCTGCCACTGCCAGCCTGTGTGTCAGGCTCACAGCATATACTGTGCCTACTTGCTCAGTGCCACCACTCATATCTGGTGTAACATTAGTGTAAATTTAAAAAAAAACTTTTACATCAGTCTGCTAGTGTAATCTAATTTCAGTTGCCAGGCCAGCCTGCCACTGCCAGCCTGTGTGTCAGGCTCACAGCATATACTGTGCCTACTTGCTCAGTGCCACCACCAGTCATATCTGGTGTAACAGTAGTGTAAATGTTTTTAAAAAAAACTTTTACATCAGTCTGCTAGTGTAATCTAATAGCAGTTGCCTGCCTGCCACTGCCAGCCTGTGTGTCAGGCTCACAGCATATACTGTGCCTACTTGCTCAGTGCCACCACTCATATCTGGTGTAACATTAGTGTAAATTTTAAAAAAAACTTTTACATCAGTCTGCTAGTGTAATCTAATTTCAGTTGCCAGGCCAGCCTGCCACTGCCAGCCTGTGTGTCAGGCTCACAGCATATACTGTGCCTACTTGCTCAGTGCCACCACCAGTCATATCTGGTGTAACAGTAGTGTAAATGTTTTTAAAAAAAAACTTTTACATCAGTCTGCTAGTGTAATCTAATAGCAGTTGCCTGCCTGCCACTGCCAGCCTGTGTGTCAGGCTCACAGCATATACTGTGCCTACTTGCTCAGTGCCACCACTCATATCTGGTGTAACATTAGTGTAATTTAAAAAAAAAAAAAACTTTTACATTAGTCTGCTAGTGTAATCTAATTTCAGTTGCCAGCAGGCCAGCCTGCCACTGCCAGCCTGTGTGTCAGGCTCACAGCATATACTGTGCCTACTTGCTCAGTGCCACCAACAGTCATATCTGGTGTAACAGTAGTGTAAATTGTTTTTTAAAAAAACTTTTTCATCAGTGTGCTAGTGTAATCTAATAGCAGTTGCCTGCCTGCCACTGCCAGCCTGTGTTTCAGGCTCACAGCATATACTGTGCCTACTTGCTCAGTGCCACCACTCATATCTGGTGTAACATTAGTGTAAATTTAAAAAAGAAAACCTTTTACATCAGTCTGCTAGTGTAATCTAATTTCAGTTGCCAAGCCAGCCTGCCAATGCCAGCCTTTGTGTCAGGCTCACAGCATATACTGTGCCTACTTGCTCAGTGCCAACACTCACATCTGGTGTAACAGTAGTGTAAATTTTTTTTAAAAAAACTTTTACATCGGTCTGCTAGTGTAATCTAATTTCAGTTCCCAGGCCAGCCTGCCACTGCCAGCCTGTGTGTCAGGCTCACAGCATATACTGTGCCTACTTGCTCAGTGCCACCACCAGTCATACCTGGTGTAACAGTAGTGTAATTTTTTAAAAAACAACTTTTACATCAGTCTGCTAGTGTAAACTAATAGCAGTTGCCTGCCTGATACTGCCAGCCTGTGTGTCAAGTTCACAGCATATAATGTGCCTACTTGCTCAGTGCCACCACTCATATCTGGTGTAACATTAGTGTAAATTTTTAAAAAATTTTTTTACATCAATCTGCTAGTGTAATCTAATTTCAGTTGCCAGGCCAGCCTGCCACTGCCAGCCTGTGTGTCAGGCTCACAGCATATACTGTGCCTACTTGCTCAGCGCCACCACTAGTCATATCTTGTGCAACAGTAGTGTAAATGTTTTAAAAAAAAACTTTTACATCAGTCTGCTAGTGTAATCTAATAGCAGTTGCCTGCCTGCCACTGCCAGCCTGTGTGTCTGGCTCACAGCGTATACTGTGCCTACTTGCTCAGTGCCACCACCCATATCTGGTGTGACGTTAGTGTAAATTTAAAAAAAAAAAAAAACTTTTACATCAGTCTGCTAGTGTAATCTAATTTCAGTTGTCAGGCCAGCCTGCCACTGCCAGCCTGTGTGTCAGGCTCACAGCATATACTCTGCCTACTTGCTCAGTGCCACCACCAGTCATATATTGTGCAACAGTAGTGTAAATGTTTTAAAAAAAACTTTTATATCAGTCTGCTAGTGTAATCTAATAGCAGTTACCTGCCTGCCACTGCCAGCCTGTGTGTCAGGCTCACAGCATATACTGTGACTACTTGCTCAGTGCCACCACTCATATCTGGTGTAACATTAGTGTAAATTTAAAAAAAAAAAACTTTTACATCAGTCTGCTAGTGTAATCTAATTTCAGTTGCCAGGCCAGCCTGCCACTGCCAACCTATGTGTAAGGCTCACAGCTTATACTGTGCCTACTTGCTCAGTGCCACCACCATTAATATCTGGTGAAACAGTAGTGTAAAAATTTTTTTACATTTTTTTTACATCAGTCTGCTAGTGTAATCTAATTTAAGTTGCCAGGCCAGCCTGCCACTGTCAGCCTGTGTGTCAGGCTCACGGCATATACTGTGCCTACTTGTTCAGTGCCACCACCAGTCATATCTGGTGTAACAGTAGTGTAAATTTTTTTTAAAAAAAAACTTTTACATCAGTCTGCTAGTGTAATCTAATAGCAGTTGCCTGCCTGCCACTGCCAGCCTGTGTGTCAGACTCACAGCATATACTGTGCAAACTTGCTCAGTGCCACCACTCATTTCTGGTGTAACATTAGTGTAAATTTAAAAAAAAAAAACTTGTACATCAGTCTGCTAGTGTAATCTAATTTCAGTTGTCAGGCCAGCCTGCCACTGCCAGCCTGTGCGTCAGGCTCACAGCATATACTGTGCCTACTTGCTCAGTGCCACCACTAGTCATATCTTGTGCAACAGTAGTGTAAATGTTTTAAAAAAAAACTTTTACATCAGTCTGCTAGTGTAATCTAATAGCAGTTACCTGCCTGCCACTGCCAGCCTGTGTGTCAGGCTCACAGCGTATACTGTGCCTACTTGCTCAGTGCCACCACTCATAACTGGTGTAACATTAGTGTAAATAAAAAAAATAAAAACTTTTATATCAGTCTGCTTTTTTAATCTAATTTCAGTTGCCAGGCCAGCATGCCACTGCCAGCCTGTGTGTCAGGCTCACAGCATATACTGTGCCTACTTGCTCAGTGCCACCACTCATATCTGGTGTAACATTAGTGTAAATATTTTTTAAAAAAACTTTTACATCAGTCTGCTAGAGTAATCTAATTTCAGTTTCCAGGCCAGCCTGCCCCTGCCAGCCTGTGTGTCAGGCTCACAGCATATACTGTGCCTTCTTTCTCAGTGCCACCACTCATATCTGGTGTAACAGTAGTGTAAAAAATTTTTTAAAAAACGTTTACATCAGTCTGCTAGTGTAATCTAATTGCAGTTGCCAGGCCAGCCTGCCACTGCCAGCGTTTGTGTCAGGCTTACAGCGTATACTGTGCCCACTTGTCCAGTGCCACTACTCACATTATCTTGTTTAATAATAGTAGTGTAAGTGTACATTTTAAAAATAAAAAACTATTTTGACTGTGAAACATCATTCTGCTTTTTTGTGTCAGGCTTACAGCGTATACTGTGCCCACTTGTCCAGTGCTACCAACACTCATATTATCTTGTTTAATAGTAGTGTAAGTGTACATTTTAAAAATAAAAAAACTATTTTGACTTTGAAACATCAGTCTGCTTTTTTTGTGTCAGGCTCACAGCGTATACTGTGCCTACTTGCTCAGTGCCACCACTCATATCTGGTGTAACAGTAGTGTAAAAAAATTTTTAAAAAACGTTTACATCAGTCTGCTAGTGTAATCTAATTGCAGTTGCCAGGCCAGCCTGCCACTGCCAGCGTTTGTGTCAGGCTTACAGCGTATACTGTGCCCACTTGTCCAGTGCCACTACTCACATTATCTTGTTTAATAATAGTAGTGTAAGTGTACATTTTAAAAATAAAAAACTATTTTGACTGTGAAACATCATTCTGCTTTTTTGTGTCAGGATTACAGCGTATACTGTGCCCACTTGTCCAGTGCTACCAACACTCATATTATCTTGTTTAATAGTAGTGTAAGTGTACATTTTAAAAATAAAAAAACTATTTTGACTTTGAAACATCAGTCTGCTTTTTTTGTGTCAGGCTCACAGCGTATACTGTGCCTACTTGCTCAGTGCCACCACTCATATCTGGTGTAACATTAGTGTAAATTTAAAAAAAAAAACTTTTACATCAGTCTGCTAGTGTAATCTAATTTCAGTTGCCAGGCCAGCCTGCCTCTGCCAACCTGTGTGTAAGGCTCACAGCATATACTGTGCCTACTTGCTTAGTGCCACCACCAGTCATATCTGGTGTACCAGTAGTGTACATTTTTTAAAAAAAAAAAACGTTTACATCAGTCTGCTAGTGTAATCTAATAGCAGTTGCCTGCCTGCCACTGCCAGTCTGTGTGTCAGGCTCACAGCATATACTGTGCCTACTTGCTCAGTGCCACCACCCATATCTGGTGTAACATTAGTGTAAATATTTTTTAAAAAAACTTTTACATCAGTCTGCTAGAGTAATCTAATTTCAGTTTCCAGGCCAGCCTGCCCCTGCCAGCCTGTGTGTCAGGCTCACAGCATATACTGTGCCTTCTTTCTCAGTGCCACCACCAGTCATATCTGGTGTAACAGTAGTGTAAAACATTTTTAAAAAAACTTTTACATCAGTCTGCTAGTGTAATCTAATTGCAGTTGCCAGGCCAGCCTGCCACTGCCAGCGTTTGTGTCAGGCTTACGGCGTATACTGTGCCCACTTGTCCAGTGCCACCACTCACATTATCTTGTTTAATAATAGTAGTGTAAGTGTACATTTTAAAAATAAAAAACTATTTTGACTGTGAAACATCATTCTGCTTTTTTGTGTCAGGCTTACAGCGTATACTGTGCCCACTTGTCCAGTGCTACCAACACTCATATTATCTTGTTTAATAGTAGTGTAAGTGTACATTTTAAAAATAAAAAAACTATTTTGACTTTGAAACATCAGTCTGCTTTTTTTGTGTCAGGCTCACAGCGTATACTGTGCCTACTTGCTCAGTGCCACCACTCATATCTGGTGTAACATTAGTGTAAATTTAAAAAAAAAAACTTTTACATCAGTCTGCTAGTGTAATCTAATTTCAGTTGCCAGGCCAGCCTGCCTCTGCCAACCTGTGTGTAAGGCTCACAGCATATACTGTGCCTACTTGCTCAGTGCCACCACCAGTCATATCTGGTGTAACAGTAGTGTACATTTAAAAAAAAAAAAAACGTTTACATCAGTCTGCTAGTGTAATCTAATAGCAGTTGCCTGCCTGCCACTGCCAGTCTGTGTGTCTGGCTCACAGCATATACTGTGCCTACTTACTCAGTGCCACCACTCATATTTGGTGCAACATTAGTGTAAATTTTTTAAAAAATTTTTTTACATCAATCTGCTAGTGTAATCTAATTTCAGTTGCCAGGCCAGCCTGCCACTGTCAGCCTGTGTGTCAGGCTCACGGCATATACTGTGCCTACTTGTTCAGTGCCACCACCAGTCATATCTGGTGTAACAGTAGTGTAAATTTTTTAAAAAAAAACTTTTACATCAGTCTGCTAGTGTAATCTAATAGCAGTTGCCGGCCTGCCACTGCCAGCCTGTGTGTCAGGCTCACAGCATATACTGTGCCTACTTGCTCAGTGCCACCACTCATATCTGGTGTAACATTAGTGTAAATTTTTTTTAAAAAAAACTTGTACATCAGTCTGCTAGTGTAATCTAATTTCAGTTGCCAGGCCAGCCTGCCACTGCCAGCCTGTGTGTCAGGCTCACAGCATATACTGTGCATACTTGCTCAGTGCCACCACCAGTCATATCTGGTGTAACAGTAGTGTGAATTTTTTAAAAAGAAACTTTTACATCAGTCTGCTAGTGTAATCTAATAGCAGTTGCCTGCCTGCCACAGCCAGCCTGTGTGTCTGGCTCACAGCGTATACTGTGCCTACTTGCTCAGTGCCACCACTCAAACAAACTTTTACATCAGTCTGCTTTTGTAATCTAATTTCAGTTGCCAGGCCAGCCTGCCACTGCCAGCCTGTGTGTCAGGCTCACAGCATATACTGTGCCTACTTGCTCAGTGCCACCACTCATATCTGGTGTAACATTAGTGTAAATATTTTTTAAAAAAACTTTTACATCAGTCTGCTAGAGTAATATAATTTCAGTTTCCAGGCCAGCCTGTCACTGCCAGCCTGTGTGTCAGGCTCACAGCATATACTGTGCCTTCTTTCTCAGTGCCACCACCAGTCATATCTGGTGTAACATTAGTGTAAATTTAAAAAAAAAAAAAAAACTTTTACATCAGTCTGCTAGTGTAATCTAATTTCAGTTGCCAGGCCAGCCTGCCACTGCCAGCATGTGTGTCAGGCTCACAGCGTATACTGTGCCCACTTGTCCAGTGCCACCACTCACATTATCTTGTTTAATAATAGTAGTGTAAGTGTACATTTTAAAAATAAAAAAACAATTTTGACTGTGAAACATCATTCTGCTTTTTGGTGTCAGGCTCACAGCGTATACTGTGACCACTTGTCCAGTGCCACCACTCACATTATCTTGTTTAATAATAGTAGTGTAAGTGTACATTTTAAAAATAAAAAACTATTTTGACTGTGAAACATCATTCTGCTTTTTTGTGTCAGGCTTACAGCGTATACTGTGCTCACTTGTCCAGTGCTACCAACACTCATATTATCTTGTTTAATAGTAGTGTAAGTGTACATTTTAAAAATAAAAAAACTATTTTGACTTTGAAACATCAGTCTGCTTTTTTTTGTCAGGCTCACAGCGTATACTGTGCCTTCTTGCTCAGTGCCACCACTCATATCTGGTGTAACATTAGTGTAAATTTAAAAAAAAAAAAAAAATTTACATCAGTCTGCTAGTGTAATCTAATTTCAGTTGCCAGGCCAGCCTGCCACTGCAAACCTGTGTGTAAGGCTCACAGCATATACTGTGCCTACTTGCTCAGTGCCACCACCAGTCATATCTGGTGTAACAGTAGTGTACATTTTTAAAAAAAAAAACTTTTACATCAGTCTGCTAGTGTAATCTAATAGCAGTTGCCTGCCTGCCACTGCCAGTCTGTGTGTCTGGCTCACAGCATATACTGTGCCTACTTGCTCAGTGCCACCACTCATATCTGGTGCAACATTAGTGTAAATTTAAAAAAAAAAATGTTTACATCAATCTGCTAGTGTAATCTTATTTCAGTTGCCAGGCCAGCCTGCTACTGTCAGCCTGTGTGTCAGGCTCACGGCATATACTGTGCCTACTTGCTCAGTGCCACCACCAGTCATATCTGGTGTAACAGTAGTGTAAATTTTTTTTAAAAAAACTTTTACATCAGTCTGCTAGTGTAATCTAATAGCAGTTGCCTGCCTGCCACTGCCAGCCTGTGTGTCAGGCTCACAGCATATACTGTGCCTACTTGCTCAGTGCCACCACTCATATCTGGTGTAACATTAGTGTAAATTAAAAAAAAAAAAACTTGTACATCAGTCTGCTAGTGTAATCTAATTTCAGTTGCCAGGCCAGCCTGCCTCTGCCAACCTGTGTGTAAGGCTCACAGCATATACTGTGCCTACTTGCTCAGTGCCACCACCAGTCATATCTGGTGTAACAGTAGTGTGAATTTTTTTTAAAAAAACTTTTATATCAGTCTGCTAGTGTAATCTAATAGCACTTGCCTGCCTGCCACTGCCAGCCTGTGTGTCTGGCTCACAGCGTATACTGTGCCTACTTGCTCAGTGCCACCACCAGTCATATCTGGTGTAACATTAGTGTAAATTTAAAAAAAAAAACTTGTACATCAGTCTGCTAGTGTAATCTAATTTCAGTTGCCAGGCCAGCCTGCCACTGCCAGCCTGTGTGTCAGGCTCACAGCATATACTGTGCCTACTTGCTCAGTGCCACCACCAGTCATATCTGGTGTAACAGTAGTGTGAATTTTTTAAAAAAAAACTTTTACATCAGTCTGCTAGTGTAATCTAATAGCAGTTGCCTGCCTGCCACTGCCAGTCTGTGTGTCTGGCTCACAGCATATACTGTGCCTACTTACTCAGTGCCACCACTCATATTTGGTGCAACATTAGTGTAAATTTTTTAAAAAATTTTTTTACATCAATCTGCTAGTGTAATCTAATTTCAGTTGCCAGGCCAGCCTGCCACTGTCAGCCTGTGTGTCAGGCTCACGGCATATACTGTGCCTACTTGTTCAGTGCCACCACCAGTCATATCTGGTGTAACAGTAGTGTAAATTTAAAAAAAAAAAAACTTTTACATCAGTCTGCTAGTGTAATCTAATAGCAGTTGCCGGCCTGCCACTGCCAGCCTGTGTGTCAGGCTCACAGCATATACTGTGCCTACTTGCTCAGTGCCACCACTCATATCTGGTGTAACATTAGTGTAAATTTTTTTTAAAAAAACTTGTACATCAGTCTGCTAGTGTAATCTAATTTCAGTTGCCAGGCCAGCCTGCCACTGCCAGCCTGTGTGTCAGGCTCACAGCATATACTGTGCATACTTGCTCAGTGCCACCACCAGTCATATCTGGTGTAACAGTAGTGTGAATTTTTTAAAAAGAAACTTTTACATCAGTCTGCTAGTGTAATCTAATAGCAGTTGCCTGCCTGCCACAGCCAGCCTGTGTGTCTGGCTCACAGCGTATACTGTGCCTACTTGCTCAGTGCCACCACTCAAACAAACTTTTACATCAGTCTGCTTTTGTAATCTAATTTCAGTTGCCAGGCCAGCCTGCCACTGCCAGCCTGTGTGTCAGGCTCACAGCATATACTGTGCCTACTTGCTCAGTGCCACCACTCATATCTGGTGTAACATTAGTGTAAATATTTTTTAAAAAAACTTTTACATCAGTCTGCTAGAGTAATATAATTTCAGTTTCCAGGCCAGCCTGTCACTGCCAGCCTGTGTGTCAGGCTCACAGCATATACTGTGCCTTCTTTCTCAGTGCCACCACCAGTCATATCTGGTGTAACATTAGTGTAAATTTAAAAAAAAAAAAAAAAACTTTTACATCAGTCTGCTAGTGTAATCTAATTTCAGTTGCCAGGCCAGCCTGCCACTGCCAGCATGTGTGTCAGGCTCACAGCGTATACTGTGCCCACTTGTCCAGTGCCACCACTCACATTATCTTGTTTAATAATAGTAGTGTAAGTGTACATTTTAAAAATAAAAAAACAATTTTGACTGTGAAACATCATTCTGCTTTTTGGTGTCAGGCTCACAGCGTATACTGTGCCCACTTGTCCAGTGCCACCACTCACATTATCTTGTTTAATAATAGTAGTGTAAGTGTACATTTTAAAAATAAAAAACTATTTTGACTGTGAAACATCATTCTGCTTTTTTGTGTCAGGCTTACAGCGTATACTGTGCTCACTTGTCCAGTGCTACCAACACTCATATTATCTTGTTTAATAGTAGTGTAAGTGTACATTTTAAAAATAAAAAAACTATTTTGACTTTGAAACATCAGTCTGCTTTTTTTTGTCAGGCTCACAGCGTATACTGTGCCTTCTTGCTCAGTGCCACCACTCATATCTGGTGTAACATTAGTGTAAATTTAAAAAAAAAAAAATTTACATCAGTCTGCTAGTGTAATCTAATTTCAGTTGCCAGGCCAGCCTGCCACTGCAAACCTGTGTGTAAGGCTCACAGCATATACTGTGCCTACTTGCTCAGTGCAACCACCAGTCATATCTGGTGTAACAGTAGTGTACATTTTTTAAAAAAAAAACTTTTACATCAGTCTGCTAGTGTAATCTAATAGCAGTTGCCTGCCTGCCACTGCCAGTCTGTGTGTCTGGCTCACAGCATATACTGTGCCTACTTGCTCAGTGCCACCACTCATATCTGGTGCAACATTAGTGTAAATTTAAAAAAAAAATGTTTACATCAATCTGCTAGTGTAATCTTATTTCAGTTGCCAGGCCAGCCTGCTACTGTCAGCCTGTGTGTCAGGCTCACGGCATATACTGTGCCTACTTGCTCAGTGCCACCACCAGTCATATCTGGTGTAACAGTAGTGTAAATTTTTTTTAAAAAAACTTTTACATCAGTCTGCTAGTGTAATCTAATAGCAGTTGCCTGCCTGCCACTGCCAGCCTGTGTGTCAGGCTCACAGCATATACTGTGCCTACTTGCTCAGTGCCACCACTCATATCTGGTGTAACATTAGTGTAAATTAAAAAAAAAAAAACTTGTACATCAGTCTGCTAGTGTAATCTAATTTCAGTTGCCAGGCCAGCCTGCCTCGGCCAACCTGTGTGTAAGGCTCACAGCATATACTGTGCCTACTTGCTCAGTGCCACCACCAGTCATATCTGGTGTAACAGTAGTGTGAATTTTTTTAAAAAAAACTTTTACATCAGTCTGCTAGTGTAATCTAATAGCACTTGCCTGCCTGCCACTGCCAGCCTGTGTGTCTGGCTCACAGCGTATACTGTGCCTACTTGCTCAGTGCCACCACCAGTCATATCTGGTGTAACATTAGTGTAAATTTAAAAAAAAAAACTTGTACATCAGTCTGCTAGTGTAATCTAATTTCAGTTGCCAGGCCAGCCTGCCACTGCCAGCCTGTGTGTCAGGCTCACAGCATATACTGTGCCTACTTGCTCAGTGCCACCACCAGTCATATCTGGTGTAACAGTAGTGTGAATTTTTAAAAAAAAAACTTTTACATCAGTCTGCTAGTGTAATCTAATAGCACTTGCCTGCCTGCCACTGCCAGCCTGTGTGTCAGGCTCACAGCATATACTGTGCCTACTTGCTCAGTGCCACCACTCATATCTGGTGTAACATTAGTGTAAATTTAAAAAAAAAAACTTTTACTTAAGTCTGCTTTTGTAATCTAATTTCAGTTGCCAGGCCAGCCTGCCACTGCCAGCCTGTGTGTCAGGCTCACAGCATATACTGTGCCTTCTTTCTCAGTGCCACCACCAGTCATATCTGGTGTAACAGTAGTGTAAAAAAAATTTAAAAAAACTTTTACATCAGTCTGCTAGTGTAATCATATTGCAGTTGCCAGGACAGCCTGCCACTGCCAGCGTTTGTGTCAGGCTTACAGCGTATACTGTGCCCACTTGTCCAGTGCCACCACTCACATTATCTTGTTTAATAATAGTAGTGTAAGTGTACATTTTAAAAATAAAAAACTATTTTGACTGTGAAACATCATTCTGCTTTTTTGTGTCAGGCTTACAGCGTATACTGTGCCCACATGTCCAGTGCTACCACCACTCATATTATCTTTTTTAATAGTAGAGTAAGTGTACATTTTAAAAATAAAAAAACTATTTTGACTTTGAAACATCAGTCTGATTTTTTGTGTCAGGCTCACAGCGTATACTGTGCCTACTTGCTCAGTGCCACCACTCATATCTGGTGTAACATTAGTGTAAATTTAAAAAAAAAAAAACTTTTACATCAGTCTGCTAGTGTAATCTAATTTCAGTTGCCAGGCCAGCCTGCCACTGCCAGCCTGTGTGTCAGGCTCATGGCATATACTGTGCCTACTTGCTCAGTGCCACCACCAGTCATATCTGGTGTAACAGTAGTGTAAATTTTTTTTAAAAAAACTTTTACATCAGTCTGCTAGTGTAATCTAATAGCAGTTGCCTGCCTGCCACTGCCAGCCTGTGTGTCAGGCTCACAGCATATACTGTGCCTACTTGCTCAGTGCCACCACTCATATCTGGTGTAACATTAGTGTAAATTAAAAAAAAAAAAAACTTGTACATCAGTCTGCTAGTGTAATCTAATTTCAGTTGCCAGGCCAGTCTGCCACTGCCAGACTGTGTGTCAGGCTCACAGCATATACTGTGCCTACTTGCTCAGTGCCACCACCAGTCATATCTGGTGTAACAGTAGTGTACATTTTTTTAAAGAAAACTTTTACATCAGTCTGCTAGTGTAATCTAATAGCAGTTGCCTACCTGCCACTGCCAGCCTGTGTGTCTGGCTCACAGCGTATACTGTGCCTTCTTGTCCAGTGCCACCACTCATATTATCTTGTTTAATAGTAGTGTAAGTGTACATTTTAAAAATAAAAAAACTATTTTGACTGTGAAACATCATTCTGCTTTTTTGTGTCAGGCTTACAGCGTATACTGTGCTCACTTGTCCAGTGCTACCAACACTCATATTATCTTGTTTAATAGTAGTGTAAGTGTACATTTTAAAAATAAAAAAACTATTTTGACTTTGAAACATCAGTCTGCTTTTTTTTGTCAGGCTCACAGCGTATACTGTGCCTTCTTGCTCAGTGCCACCACTCATATCTGGTGTAACATTAGTGTAAATTTAAAAAAAAAAAAATTTACATCAGTCTGCTAGTGTAATCTAATTTCAGTTGCCAGGCCAGCCTGCCACTGCAAACCTGTGTGTAAGGCTCACAGCATATACTGTGCCTACTTGCTCAGTGCCACCACCAGTCATATCTGGTGTAACAGTAGTGTACATTTTTAAAAAAAAAAACTTTTACATCAGTCTGCTAGTGTAATCTAATAGCAGTTGCCTGCCTGCCACTGCCAGTCTGTGTGTCTGGCTCACAGCATATACTGTGCCTACTTGCTCAGTGCCACCACTCATATCTGGTGCAACATTAGTGTAAATTTAAAAAAAAAAATGTTTACATCAATCTGCTAGTGTAATCTTATTTCAGTTGCCAGGCCAGCCTGCTACTGTCAGCCTGTGTGTCAGGCTCACGGCATATACTGTGCCTACTTGCTCAGTGCCACCACCAGTCATATCTGGTGTAACAGTAGTGTAAATTTTTTTAAAAAAAACTTTTACATCAGTCTGCTAGTGTAATCTAATAGCAGTTGCCTGCCTGCCACTGCCAGCCTGTGTGTCAGGCTCACAGCATATACTGTGCCTACTTGCTCAGTGCCACCACTCATATCTGGTGTAACATTAGTGTAAATTAAAAAAAAAAAAACTTGTACATCAGTCTGCTAGTGTAATCTAATTTCAGTTGCCAGGCCAGCCTGCCTCTGCCAACCTGTGTGTAAGGCTCACAGCATATACTGTGCCTACTTGCTCAGTGCCACCACCAGTCATATCTGGTGTAACAGTAGTGTGAATTTTTTTTAAAAAAACTTTTACATCAGTCTGCTAGTGTAATCTAATAGCACTTGCCTGCCTGCCACTGCCAGCCTGTGTGTCTGGCTCACAGCGTATACTGTGCCTACTTGCTCAGTGCCACCACCAGTCATATCTGGTGTAACATTAGTGTAAATTTAAAAAAAAAAACTTGTACATCAGTCTGCTAGTGTAATCTAATTTCAGTTGCCAGGCCAGCCTGCCACTGCCAGCCTGTGTGTCAGGCTCACAGCATATACTGTGCCTACTTGCTCAGTGCCACCACCAGTCATATCTGGTGTAACAGTAGTGTGAATTTTTTTAAAAAAAACTTTTACATCAGTCTGCTAGTGTAATCTAATAGCAGTTGCCTGCCTGCCACTGCCAGTCTGTGTGTCTGGCTCACAGCATATACTGTGCCTACTTACTCAGTGCCACCACTCATATTTGGTGCAACATTAGTGTAAATTTTTTTAAAAAAATTTTTACATCAATCTGCTAGTGTAATCTAATTTCAGTTGCCAGGCCAGCCTGCCACTGTCAGCCTGTGTGTCAGGCTCACGGCATATACTGTGCCTACTTGTTCAGTGCCACCACCAGTCATATCTGGTGTAACAGTAGTGTAAATTTAAAAAAAAAAAACTTTTACATCAGTCTGCTAGTGTAATCTAATAGCAGTTGCCGGCCTGCCACTGCCAGCCTGTGTGTCAGGCTCACAGCATATACTGTGCCTACTTGCTCAGTGCCACCACTCATATCTGGTGTAACATTAGTGTAATTTTTTTTTAAAAAAACTTGTACATCAGTCTGCTAGTGTAATCTAATTTCAGTTGCCAGGCCAGCCTGCCACTGCCAGCCTGTGTGTCAGGCTCACAGCATATACTGTGCATACTTGCTCAGTGCCACCACCAGTCATATCTGGTGTAACAGTAGTGTGAATTTTTTAAAAAGAAACTTTTACATCAGTCTGCTAGTGTAATCTAATAGCAGTTGCCTGCCTGCCACAGCCAGCCTGTGTGTCTGGCTCACAGCGTATACTGTGCCTACTTGCTCAGTGCCACCACTCAAACAAACTTTTACATCAGTCTGCTTTTGTAATCTAATTTCAGTTGCCAGGCCAGCCTGCAACTACCAGCCTGTGTGTCAGGCTCACAGCATATACTGTGCCTACTTGCTCAGTGCCACCACTCATATCTGGTGTAACATTAGTGTAAATATTTTTTAAAAAAACTTTTACATCAGTCTGCTAGAGTAATATAATTTCAGTTTCCAGGCCAGCCTGTCACTGCCAGCCTGTGTGTCAGGCTCACAGCATATACTGTGCCTTCTTTCTCAGTGCCACCACCAGTCATATCTGGTGTAACATTAGTGTAAATTTAAAAAAAAACAAAAAACTTTTACATCAGTCTGCTAGTGTAATCTAATTTCAGTTGCCAGGCCAGCCTGCCACTGCCAGCATGTGTGTCAGGCTCACAGCGTATACTGTGCCCACTTGTCCAGTGCCACCACTCACATTATCTTGTTTAATAATAGTAGTGTAAGTGTACATTTTAAAAATAAAAAAACAATTTTGACTGTGAAACATCATTCTGCTTTTTGGTGTCAGGCTCACAGCGTATACTGTGCCCACTTGTCCAGTGCCACCACTCACATTATCTTGTTTAATAATAGTAGTGTAAGTGTACATTTTAAAAATAAAAAACTATTTTGACTGTGAAACATCATTCTGCTTTTTTGTGTCAGGCTTACAGCGTATACTGTGCTCACTTGTCCAGTGCTACCAACACTCATATTATCTTGTTTAATAGTAGTGTAAGTGTACATTTTAAAAATAAAAAAACTATTTTGACTTTGAAACATCAGTCTGCTTTTTTTTGTCAGGCTCACAGCGTATACTGTGCCTTCTTGCTCAGTGCCACCACTCATATCTGGTGTAACATTAGTGTAAATTTAAAAAAAAAAAAATTTACATCAGTCTGCTAGTGTAATCTAATTTCAGTTGCCAGGCCAGCCTGCCACTGCAAACCTGTGTGTAAGGCTCACAGCATATACTGTGCCTACTTGCTCAGTGCCACCACCAGTCATATCTGGTGTAACAGTAGTGTACATTTTTTAAAAAAAAACTTTTACATCAGTCTGCTAGTGTAATCTAATAGCAGTTGCCTGCCTGCCACTGCCAGTCTGTGTGTCTGGCTCACAGCATATACTGTGCCTACTTGCTCAGTGCCACCACTCATATCTGGTGCAACATTAGTGTAAATTTTAAAAAAAAAATGTTTACATCAATCTGCTAGTGTAATCTTATTTCAGTTGCCAGGCCAGCCTGCTACTGTCAGCCTGTGTGTCAGGCTCACGGCATATACTGTGCCTACTTGCTCAGTGCCACCACCAGTCATATCTGGTGTAACAGTAGTGTAAATTTTTTTAAAAAAAACTTTTACATCAGTCTGCTAGTGTAATCTAATAGCAGTTGCCTGCCTGCCACTGCCAGCCTGTGTGTCAGGCTCACAGCATATACTGTGCCTACTTGCTCAGTGCCACCACTCATATCTGGTGTAACATTAGTGTAAATTAAAAAAAAAAAAACTTGTACATCAGTCTGCTAGTGTAATCTAATTTCAGTTGCCAGGCCAGCCTGCCTCTGCCAACCTGTGTGTAAGGCTCACAGCATATACTGTGCCTACTTGCTCAGTGCCACCACCAGTCATATCTGGTGTAACAGTAGTGTGAATTTTTTTTTAAAAAACTTTTACATCAGTCTGCTAGTGTAATCTAATAGCACTTGCCTGCCTGCCACTGCCAGCCTGTGTGTCTGGCTCACAGCGTATACTGTGCCTACTTGCTCAGTGCCACCACCAGTCATATCTGGTGTAACATTAGTGTAAATTTAAAAAAAAAAACTTGTACATCAGTCTGCTAGTGTAATCTAATTTCAGTTGCCAGGCCAGCCTGCCACTGCCAGCCTGTGTGTCAGGCTCACAGCATATACTGTGCCTACTTGCTCAGTGCCACCACCAGTCATATCTGGTGTAACAGTAGTGTGAATTTTTTTAAAAAAAACTTTTACATCAGTCTGCTAGTGTAATCTAATAGCACTTGCCTGCCTGCCACTGCCAGCCTGTGTGTCAGGCTCACAGCATATACTGTGCCTACTTGCTCAGTGCCACCACTCATATCTGGTGTAACATTAGTGTAAATTTAAAAAAAAAAACTTTTACTTCAGTCTGCTTTTGTAATCTAATTTCAGTTGCCAGGCCAGCCTGCCACTGCCAGCCTGTGTGTCAGGCTCACAGCATATACTGTGCCTTCTTTCTCAGTGCCACCACCAGTCATATCTGGTGTAACAGTAGTGTAAAAAAATTTTAAAAAAACTTTTACATCAGTCTGCTAGTGTAATCATATTGCAGTTGCCAGGACAGCCTGCCACTGCCAGCGTTTGTGTCAGGCTTACAGCGTATACTGTGCCCACTTGTCCAGTGCCACCACTCACATTATCTTGTTTAATAATAGTAGTGTAAGTGTACATTTTAAAAATAAAAAACTATTTTGACTGTGAAACATCATTCTGCTTTTTTGTGTCAGGCTTACAGCGTATACTGTGCCCACATGTCCAGTGCTACCACCACTCATATTATCTTTTTTAATAGTAGAGTAAGTGTACATTTTAAAAATAAAAAAACTATTTTGACTTTGAAACATCAGTCTGATTTTTTGTGTCAGGCTCACAGCGTATACTGTGCCTACTTGCTCAGTGCCACCACTCATATCTGGTGTAACATTAGTGTAAATTTAAAAAAAAAAAAACTTTTACATCAGTCTGCTAGTGTAATCTAATTTCAGTTGCCAGGCCAGCCTGCCACTGCCAGCCTGTGTGTCAGGCTCATGGCATATACTGTGCCTACTTGCTCAGTGCCACCACCAGTCATATCTGGTGTAACAGTAGTGTAAATTTTTTTTAAAAAAACTTTTACATCAGTCTGCTAGTGTAATCTAATAGCAGTTGCCTGCCTGCCACTGCCAGCCTGTGTGTCAGGCTCACAGCATATACTGTGCCTACTTGCTCAGTGCCACCACTCATATCTGGTGTAACATTAGTGTAAATTAAAAAAAAAAAAACTTGTACATCAGTCTGCTAGTGTAATCTAATTTCAGTTGCCAGGCCAGTCTGCCACTGCCAGACTGTGTGTCAGGCTCACAGCATATACTGTGCCTACTTGCTCAGTGCCACCACCAGTCATATCTGGTGTAACAGTAGTGTACATTTTTTTAAAGAAAACTTTTACATCAGTCTGCTAGTGTAATCTAATAGCAGTTGCCTACCTGCCACTGCCAGCCTGTGTGTCTGGCTCACAGCGTATACTGTGCCTTCTTGTCCAGTGCCACCACTCATATTATCTTGTTTAATAGTTGTGTAAGTGTACATTTTAAAAATAAAAAAACTATTTTGACTTTGAAACATCAGTCTGCTTTTTTGTGTCAGGCTCACAGTGTATACTGTGCCTACTTGCTCAGTGCCACCACCAATCATATCTGGTGTAACAGTAGTGTAAATTTTTTAAATAAAACTTTTACATCAGTCTGCTAGTGTAATCTAATAGCAGTTACCTGCCTGTCACTGCCAGCCTGTGTGTCAGGCTCACAGCATATACTGTGCCTACTTGCTCAGTGCCACCACTCATATCTGGTGTAACATTAGTGTAAGTTTAAAAAAAAAAACTTTTACATCAGTCTGCTAGTGTAATCTAATTTCAGTTGCCAGGCGAGCCTGCCACTGCCAGCCTGTGTGTCAGACTCACAGCATATACTGTGCCTACTTGCTCAGTGCCACCACCAGTCATATCTGGTGTAACCGTAGTGTAAATTTTTTTAAAAAAACTTTTACATCAGTCTGCAAGTGTAATCTAATAGCAGTTGCCTACCACTGCCAGTCTGCGTGTCTGGCTCACAGCATATACTGTGCCTACTTGCTCAGTGCCACCAGTCATATCTGGTGTAACATTAGTGTAAATTTAAAAAAAAAACTTTTACATCAGTCTGCTAGTGTAATCTAATTTCAGTTGCCAGGCCAGCCTGCCAATGCCAGCCTGTGTGTAAGGCTCACAGCATATACTGTGCCTACTTGCTCAGTGCCACCACTCATATCTGGTGTAACATTAGTGTAAGTTTAAAAAAAAACTTCTACATCAGTATGCTAGTGTAATCTAATTTCAGTTGCCAGGCCAGCCTGCCACTGCCAGCCTGTGTGTCAGGCTCACAGCATATACTGTGCCTACCTGCTCAGTGCCACCACTCATATCTGGTGTAACATTAGTGTAAATTTAAAAAAAAAAAACTTTTACATCAGTCTGCTAGAGTAATCTAATTTCAGTTTTCAGGCCAGCCTGCCACTGCCAGCCTGTGTGTCAGGCTCACAGCATATACTGTGCCTTCTTTCTCAGTGCCACCACCAGTCATATCTGGTGTAACAGTAGTGTAATTTTTTTAAAAAAAAACTTTTACATCAGTCTGCTAGTGTAATCTAATTGCAGTTGCAAGACCAGCCTGCCTGCCACTGCCAGCATGTGTGTCAGGCTCACAGCGTATACTGTGCCCACTTGTCCAGTGCCACCACTCACATTATCTTGTTTAATAATAGTAGTGTAAGTGTACATTTTAAAAATAAAAAAACTATTTTGACTTTGAAACATCAGTCTGCTTTTTTTGTGTCAGGCTCACAGCGTATACTGTGCCTACTTGCTCAGTGCCACCACTCATATCTGGTGTAACATTAGTGTAAATTAAAAAAAAAAAAACTTTTACATCAGTCTGCTAGTGTAATCTAATTTCAGTTGCCAGGCCAGCCTGCCACTGCCAGCCTGTGTGTCAGGCTCACGGCATATACTGTGCCTACTTGCTCAGTGCCACCACCAGTCATATCTGGTTTAACAGTAGTGTAAAAAATTTTTAAAAAACTTTTACATCAGTATGCTAGTGTAATCTAATAGCAGTTGCCTGCCTGCCACTGGCAGCCTGTGTGTCAGGCTCACATCATATACTGTGCCTACTTGCTCAGTGCCACCACTCATATCTGGTGTAACATTAGTGTAAATTAAAAAAAAAAAAACTTGTACATCAGTCTGCTAGTGTAATCTAATTTCAGTTGCCAGGCCAGCCTGCCACTGCCAGCCTGTGTGTCAGGCTCACAGCATATACTGTGCCTTCTTTCTCAGTGCCACCACCAGTCATATCTGGTGTAACAGTAGTGTAAATTTTTTAAAAAAAAACTTTTACTTCAGTATGCTAGTGTAATGTAATAGCAGTTGCCTGCCTGCCACTGCCAGCCTGTGTGTCAGGCTCACAACATATACTGTGCCTACTTGCTCAGTGCCACCACTCATATCTGGTGTAACATTAGTGTAAGTTTAAAAAAAAAAACTTTTACATCAGTCTGCTAGTGTAATCTAATTTCAGTTGCCAGGCGAGCCTGCCACTGCCAGCCTGTGTGTCAGGCTCACAGCATATACTGTGCCTACTTGCTCAGTGCCACCACCAGTCATATCTGGTGTAACCGTAGTGTAAATTTTTTTAAAAAAACTTTTACATCAGTCTGCAAGTGTAATCTAATAGCAGTTGCCTACCACTGCCAGTCTGCGTGTCTGGCTCACAGCATATACTGTGCCTACTTGCTCAGTGCCACCAGTCATATCTGGTGTAACATTAGTGTAAATTTTTAAAAAAAACTTTTACATCAGTCTGCTAGTGTAATCTAATTTCAGTTGCCAGGCCAGCCTGCCAATGCCAGCCTGTGTGTAAGGCTCACAGCATATACTGTGCCTACTTGCTCAGTGCCACCACTCATATCTGGTGTAACATTAGTGTAAGTTTAAAAAAAAACTTCTACATCAGTATGCTAGTGTAATCTAATTTCAGTTGCCAGGCCAGCCTGCCACTGCCAGCCTGTGTGTCAGGCTCACAGCATATACTGTGCCTACCTGCTCAGTGCCACCACTCATATCTGGTGTAACATTAGTGTAAATTTAAAAAAAAAAAACTTTTACATCAGTCTGCTAGAGTAATCTAATTTCAGTTTTCAGGCCAGCCTGCCACTGCCAGCCTGTGTGTCAGGCTCACAGCATATACTGTGCCTTCTTTCTCACTGCCACCACCAGTCATATCTGGTGTAACAGTAGTGTAATTTTTTAAAAAAAAAACTTTTACATCAGTCTGCTAGTGTAATCTAATTGCAGTTGCAAGACCAGCCTGCCTGCCACTGCCAGCATGTGTGTCAGGCTCACAGCGTATACTGTGCCCACTTGTCCAGTGCCACCACTCACATTATCTTGTTTAATAATAGTAGTGTAAGTGTACATTTTAAAAATAAAAAAACTATTTTGACTTTGAAACATCAGTCTGCTTTTTTTGTGTCAGGCTCACAGCGTATACTGTGCCTACTTGCTCAGTGCCACCACTCATATCTGGTGTAACATTAGTGTAAATTAAAAAAAAAAAAAACTTTTACATCAGTCTGCTAGTGTAATCTAATTTCAGTTGCCAGGCCAGCCTGCCACTGCCAGCCTGTGTGTCAGGCTCACGGCATATACTGTGCCTACTTGCTCAGTGCCACCACCAGTCATATCTGGTTTAACAGTAGTGTAAAAAAATTTTAAAAAACTTTTACATCAGTATGCTAGTGTAATCTAATAGCAGTTGCCTGCCTGCCTGCCACTGGCAGCCTGTGTGTCAGGCTCACATCATATACTGTGCCTACTTGCTCAGTGCCACCACTCATATCTGGTGTAACATTAGTGTAAATTAAAAAAAAAAAAACTTGTACATCAGTCTGCTAGTGTAATCTAATTTCAGTTGCCAGGCCAGCCTGCCACTGCCAGCCTGTGTGTCAGGCTCACAGCATATACTGTGCCTTCTTTCTCAGTGCCACCACCAGTCATATCTGGTGTAACAGTAGTGTAAATTTTAAAAAAAAAAACTTTTACTTCAGTATGCTAGTGTAATGTAATAGCAGTTGCCTGCCTGCCACTGCCAGCCTGTGTGTCAGGCTCACAACATATACTGTGCCTACTTGCTCAGTGCCACCACTCATATCTGGTGTAACATTAGTGTAAGTTAAAAAAAAAAACTTGTACATCAGTCTGCTAGTGTAATCTAATTTCAGTTGCCAGGCCAGCCTGCCACTGCCAGCCTGTGTGTCAGGCTCACAGCATATACTGTGCCTACTTGCTCAGTGCCACCACCAGTCATATCTGGTGTAACATTAGTGTAAATTTAAAAAAAAAACTTTTACATCAGTCTGCTAGTGTAATCTAATTTCAGTTGCCAGGCCAGCCTGCCACTGCCAGCCTGTGTGTCAGGCTCACAGCATTTACTGTGCCTACTTGCTCAGTGCCACCACTCATATCTGGTGTAACATTAGTGTAAATATTTTTTAAAAAAACTTTTACATCAGTCTGCTAGAGTAATCTAATTTCAGTTTCCAGGCCAGCCTGCCACTGCCAGCCTATGTGTCAGGCTCACAGCATATACTGTGCCTTCTTTCTCAGTGCCACCACCAGTCATATCTGGTGTAACAGTAGTGTAAAAAAAATTTTAAAAAAAACTTTTACATCAGTCTGCTAGTGTAATCTAATTGCAGTTGCCAGGCCAGCCTGCCACTGCCAGCGTTTGTGTCAGGCTTACAGCGTATACTGTGCCCACTTGTCCAGTGCCACCACTCACATAATCTTGTTTAATATTAGTAGTGTAAGTGTACATTTTAAAAATAAAAAACTATTTTAACTGTGAAACATCATTCTGCTTTTTTGTGTCAGGCTCACAGCGTATACTGTGCCCACTTGTCCAGTCCCACCACTCATATCTTGTATAATAGTAGTGTAAGTATACATTTAAAAATAAAAAAAATATTTTGAGTGTGAAACAGTCTGCTTTTTTGTGTCAGGCTCACAGCGTATACTGTGCCCACTTGCCCAGTGCCACCACTCATATCTTGTTTAATAGTAGTGTAAGTGTACATTTAAAAATCAAAAAAATATTTTGACTTTGAAACATCAGTCTGCTTTATTGTGTCAGTCTCACAGCGTATACTGTGCCCACTTGTCCAGTGCCACCACTCATATTATCTTGTTTAATAGTAGTGTAAGTGTACATTTAAAAATCAAAAAAATATTTTGACTTTGAAACATCAGTCTGCTTTTTTGTGTCAGGCTCACAGTGTATACTGTGCCTACTTGCTCAGTGCCACCACCAGTCATATCTGGTGTAACAGTAGTGTAAATTTTTTTAATAAAACTTTTACATCAGTCTGCTAGTGTAATCTAATAGCAGTTACCTGCCTGCCACTGCCAGCCTGTATGTCAGACTCACAGCATATACTGTGCCTACTTGCTCAGTGCCACCACTCATATCTGGTGTAACATTAGTGTAAGTTTAAAAAAAAAAACTTCTACATCAGTCTGCTAGTGTAATCTAATTTCAGTTGCCAGGCCAGCCTGCCACTGCCAGCCTGTGTGTCAGGCTCACAGCATATACTGTGCCTACTTGCTCAGTGCCACCACCAGTCATATCTGGTGTAACCGTAGTGTAAATTTTTTAAAAAAAACTTTTACATCAGTCTGCTAGTGTAATCTAATAGCAGTTGCCTGCCTGCCACTGCCAGCCTGTGTGTCTGGCTCATAGCATATACTGTGCCTACTTGCTCAGTGCCACCACTCATATCTGGTGTAACATTAGTGTAAATTTAAAAAAAAAAACTTCTACATCAGTATGCTAGTGTAATCTAATTTCAGTTGCCAGGCCAGCCTGCCACTGCCAGCCTGTGTGTCAGGCTCACAGCATATACTGTGCCTACCAGCTCAGTGCCACCACTCATATCTGGTGTAACATTAGTGTAAATTTAAAAAAAAAAAAACTTCTACATCAGTATACTAGTGTAATCTAATTTCAGTTTTCAGGCCAGCCTGCCACTGCCAGCCTGTGTGTCAGGCTCATAGCATATACTGTGCCTTCTTTCTCAGTGCCACCACCAGTCATATCTGGTGTAACAGTAGTGTAATTTTTTTTAAAAAAAACTTTTACATCAGTCTGCTAGTGTAATCTAATTGCAGTTGCAAGACCAGCCTGCCTGCCACTGCCAGCATGTGTGTCAGGCTCACAGCGTATACTGTGCCCACTTGTCCAGTGCCACCACTCACATTATCTTGTTTAATAATAGTAGTGTAAGTGTACATTTTAAAAATAAAAAAACAATTTTGACTGTGAAACATCATTCTGCTTTTTGGTGTCAGGCTCACAGCGTATACTGTGCCCACTTGTCCAGTGCCACCACTCACATTATCTTGTTTAATAATAGTAGTGTAAGTGTACATTTTAAAAATAAAAAAACTATTTTGACTTTGAAACATCAGTCTGCTTTTTTTGTGTCAGGCTCACAGCGTATACTGTGCCTACTTGCTCAGTGCCACCACTCATATCTGGTGTAACATTAGGTAAATTTAAAAAAAAAAAACTTTTACATCAGTCTGCTAGTGTAATCTAATTTCAGTTGCCAGGCCAGCCTACCACTGCCAACCTGTGTGTCAGGCTCACAGCATATACTGTGCCTACTTGCTCATTGTCACCACCAGTCATATCTGGTGTAACAGTAGTGTGCATTTTTTAAAAAAAACTTGTACATCAGTCTGCTAGTGTAATCTAATAGCAGTTGCCTGCCTGCCTGCCACTGCCAGTCTGTGTGTCTGGCTCACAGCATATACTGTGCCTACTTGCTCAGTGCCACCACTCATATGTGGTGCAACATTAGTGTACATTTTTTAAAAAAAACTTTTACATCAATCTGCTATTGTAATCTAATTTCAGTTGCCAGGCCAGCCTGCCACTGCCAGCCTGTGTGTCAGGCTCACGGCATATATTGTGCCTACTTGCTCAGTGCCACCACCAGTCATATCTGGTTTAACAGTAGTGTAATTTTTTTTTAAAAAAACTTTTACATCAGTATGCTAGTGTAATCTAATAGCAGTTGCCTGCCTGCCACTGGCAACCTGTGTGTCAGGCTCACAGCATATACTGTGCCTACTTGCTCAGTGCCACCACTCATATCTGGTGTAACATTAGTGTAAATTAAAAAAAAAGACAACTTGTACATCAGTCTGCTAGTGTAATCTAATTTCAGTGTGTCAGGCTCACAGCTTATACTGTGCCTTCTTTCTCAGTGCCACCACCAGTCATATCTGGTGTAACAGTAGTGTAAATTTTTTTAATAAAACTTTTACATCAGTCTGCTAGTGTAATGTAATAGCAGTTGCCTGCCTGCCACTGCCAGCCTGTGTGTCAGGCTCACAACATATACTGTGCCTACTTGCTCAGTGCCACCACTCATATCTGGTGTAACATTAGTGTAAATTTAAAAAAAAAAACTTTTACATCAGTCTGCTAGTGTAATCTAATTTCAGTTGCCAGGCCAGCCTGCCACTGCCAGCCTGTGTGTCAGGCTCACAGCATATACTGTGCCTACTTGCTCAGTGCCACCACCAGTCATATCTGGTGTAACAGTAGTGTAAAATTTTTTTAAAAAAACTTTTACATCAGTCTGCTAGTGTAATCTAATAGCAGTTGCCTGCCTGCCACTGCCAGCCTGTGTGTCTGGCTCATAGCATATACTGTGCCTACTTGCTCAGTGCCACCACTCATATCTGGTGTAACATTAGTGTAAATTAAAAAAAAAAAACTTCTACATCAGTCTGCTAGTGTAATCTAATTTCAGTTGCCAGGCCAGCCTGCACCTGCAGCCTGTGTGTCAGGCTCACAGCATATACTGTACCTACCTGCTCAGTGCCACCACTCATATCTGGTGTAACATTAGTGTAAATTTAAAAAAAAAACTTTTACATCAGTCTGCTAGAGTAATCTAATTTCAGTTTTCAGGCCAGCCTGCCACTGCCAGCCTGTGTGTCAGGCTCACAGCATATACTGTGCCTTCTTTCTCAGTGCCACCACCAGTCATATCTGGTGTAACAGTAGTGTAATTTTTTTAAAAAAAAACTTTTACATCAGTCTGCTAGTGTAATCTAATTGCAGTTGCAAGACCAGCCTGCCTGCCACTGCCAGCATGTGTGTCAGGCTCACAGCGTATACTGTGCCCACTTGTCCAGTGCCACCACTCACATTATCTTGTTTAATAATAGTAGTGTAAGTGTACATTTTAAAAATAAAAAAACAATTTTGACTGTGAAACATCATTCTGCTTTTTGGTGTCAGGCTCACAGCGTATACTGTGCCCACTTGTCCAGTGCCACCACTCACATTATCTTGTTTAATAATAGTAGTGTAAGTGTACATTTTAAAAATAAAAAAACTATTTTGACTTTGAAACATCAGTCTACTTTTTTTGTGTCAGGCTCACAGCGTATACTGTGCCTACTTGCTCAGTGCAACCACTCATATCTGGTGTAACATTAGTGTAAATTTAAAAAAAAAAAAACTTTTACATCAGTCTGCTAGTGTAATCTAATTTCAGTTCGCAGGCCAGCCTACCACTGCCAACCTGTGTGTCAGGCTCACAGCATATACTGTGCCTACTTGCTCATTGTCACCACCAGTCATATCTGGTGTAACAGTAGAGTACATTTTTTTTTAAAAAACTTGTACATCAGTCTGCTAGTGTAATCTAATAGCAGTTGCCTGCCTGCCTGCCACTGCCAGTCTGTGTGTCTGGCTCACAGCATATACTGTGCTTACTTGCTCAGTGCCACCACTCATATCAGGTGCAACATTAGTGTAAATGTTTAAAAAAAAAAACTTTTACATCAATCTGCTAGTGTAATCTAATTTCAGTTGCCAGGCCAGCCTGCCACTGCCAGCCTGTGTGTCAGGCTCACGGCATATACTGTGCCTACTTGCTCAGTGCCACCACCAGTCATATCAGGTGTAACAGTAGTGTAATTTTTTTTTAAAAAACTTTTACATCAGTATGCTAGTGTAATCTAATAGCAGTTGCCTGCCTGCCACTGGCAGCCTGTGTGTCAGACTCACAGCATATACTGTGCCTACTTGCTCAGTGCCACCACTCATATCTGGTGTAACATTAGTGTAAATTAAAAAAAAAAAACTTGTACATCAGTCTGCTAGTGTAATCTAATTTCAGTTGCCAGGCCAGCCTGCCACTGCCAGCCTGTGTGTCAGGCTCACAGCATATACTGTGCCTTCTTTCTCAGTGCCACCACCAGTCATATCTGGTGTAACAGTAGTGTAAATTTAAAAAAAAAAAAACTTTTACATCAGTCTGCTAGTGTAATCTAATAGCAGTTGCCTGCCTGCCACTGCCAGCCTGTGTGTCAGGCTCACAACATATACTGTGCCTACTTGCTCAGTGCCACCACTCATATCTGGTGTAACATTAGTGTAAATATTTTTAAAAAAAAACTTTTACATCAGTCTGCTAGAGTAATCTAATTTCAGTTTCCAGGCCAGCCTGCCACTGCCAGCCTATGTGTCAGGCTCACACCATATACTGTGCCTTCTTTCTCAGTGCCACCACCAGTCATATCTGGTGTAACAGTAGTGTAAACTTTTTAAAAAAAACTTTTACATCAGTCTGCTAGTGTAATCTAATTGCAGTTGCCAGGCCAGCCTGCCACTGCCAGCGTTTGTGTCAGGCTTACAGCGTATACTGTGCCCACTTGTCCAGTGCCACCACTCACATTATCTTGTTTAATAATAGTAGTGTAAGTGTACATTTTAAAAATAAAAAACTATTTTGACTGTGAAACATCATTCTGCTTTTTTGTGTCAGGCTCACAGCGTATACTGTGCCCACTTGCCCATTCCCACCACTCATATCTTGTATAATAGTAGTGTAAGTATACATTTAAAAATAAAAAAATATTTTGACTGTGAAACAGTCTGCTTTTTTGTGTCAGGCTCACAGCGTATACTGTGCCCACTTGTCCAGTGCCACCACTCATATTATCTTGTTTAATAGTAGTGTAAGTGTACATTTTAAAAATAAAAAAACTATTTTGACTTTGAAACATCAGTCTGCTTTTTTGTGTCAGGCTCACAGCGTATACAGTGCCTACTTGCTCAGTGCCACCAACAGTCATATCTGGTGTAACAGTAGTGTAAATTTTTTTAAAAAATTATTACATCAGTCTGCTAGTGTAATCTAATAGCAGTTGCCTGCCTGCCACTGGCAGCCTGTGTGTCAGGCTCACAGCATATACTGTGCCTACTTGCTCAGTGCCACCACTCATATCTGGTGTAACATTAGTGTAAATTTTTTTAAAAAACTTGTACATCAGTCTGCTAGTGTAATCTAATTTCAGTTGCCAGGCCAGCCTGCCACTGCCAGCCTGTGTGTCAGGCTCACAGCATATACTGTGCCTACTTGCTCAGTGCCACCACCAGTCATATCTGGTGTAACATTAGTGTAAATTTAAAAAAAAAAAAAAAACTTTTACATCAGTCTGCTAGTGTAATCTAATTTCAGTTGCCAGGCCAGCCTGCCACTGCCAGCCTGTGTGTCAGGCTCACAGCATTTACTGTGCCTACTTGCTCAGTGCCACCACTCATATCTGGTGTAACATTAGTGTAAATATTTTTTAAAAAAACTTTTACATCAGTCTGCTAGAGTAATCTAATTTCAGTTTCCAGGCCAGCCTGCCACTTCCAGCCTATGTGTCAGGCTCACAGCATATACTGTGCCTTCTTTCTCAGTGCCACCACCAGTCATATCTGGTGTAACAGTAGTGTAAAAAATTTTTTAAAAAAAACTTTTACATCAGTCTGCTAGTGTAATCTAATTGCAGTTGCCAGGCCAGCCTGCCACTGCCAGCGTTTGTGTCAGGCTTACAGCGTATACTGTGCCCACTTGTCCAGTGCCACCACTCACATAATCTTGTTTAATATTAGTAGTGTAAGTGTACATTTTAAAAATAAAAAACTATTTTAACTGTGAAACATCATTCTGCTTTTTTGTGTCAGGCTCACAGCGTATACTGTGCCCACTTGCCCAGTCCCACCACTCATATCTTGTATAATAGTAGTGTAAGTATACATTTAAAAATAAAAAAATATTTTGAGTGTGAAACAGTCTGCTTTTTTGTGTCAGGCTCACAGCGTATACTGTGCCCACTTGCCCAGTGCCACCACTCATATCTTGTTTAATAGTAGTGTAAGTGTACATTTAAAAATCAAAAAAATATTTTGACTGTGAAACATCAGTCTGCTTTATTGTGTCAGTCTCACAGCGTATACTGTGCCCACTTGTCCAGTGCCACCACTCATATTATCTTGTTTAATAGTAGTGTAAGTGTACATTTAAAAATCAAAAAAATATTTTGACTTTGAAACATCAGTCTGCTTTTTTGTGTCAGGCTCACAGTGTATACTGTGCCCCATGTGCCACCACCAGTCATATCTGGTGTAACAGTAGTGTAAATTTTTTTAATAAAACTTTTACATCAGTCTGCTAGTGTAATCTAAAAGCAGTTGCTTGCCTGCCACTGCCAGCCTGTGTGTCAGGCTCACAGCATATACTGTGCCTTCTTGCTCAGTGCCACCACTCATATCTGGTGTAACATTAGTGTAAGTTTAAAAAAAAACTTTTACATCAGTCTGCTAGTGTAATCTAATTTCAGTTTCCAGGCCAGCCTGCCACTGCCAGCCTATGTGTCAGGCTCACAGCATATACTGTGCCTTCTTTCTCAGTGCCACCACCAGTCATATCTGGTGTAACAGTAGTGTAAAACATTTTTTAAAAAAAACTTTTACATCAGTCTGCTAGTGTAATCTAATTGCAGTTGCCAGGCCAGCCTGCCACTGCCAGCGTTTGTGTCAGGCTTACAGCGTATACTGTGCCCACTTGTCCAGTGCCACCACTCACATAATCTTGTTTAATATTAGTAGTGTAAGTGTACATTTTAAAAATAAAAAACTATTTTAACTGTGAAACATCATTCTGCTTTTTTGTGTCAGGCTCACAGCGTATACTGTGCCTACTTGCTCAGTGCCACCACTCATATCTGGTGTAACATTAGTGTAAATATTTTTTAAAAAAACTTTTACATCAGTCTGCTAGAGTAATCTAATTTCAGTTTCCAGGCCAGCCTGCCACTTCCAGCCTATGTGTCAGGCTCACAGCATATACTGTGCCTTCTTTCTCAGTGCCACCACCAGTCATATCTGGTGTAACAGTAGTGTAAAAAAATTTTTAAAAAAAACTTTTACATCAGTCTGCTAGTGTAATCTAATTGCAGTTGCCAGGCCAGCCTGCCACTGCCAGCGTTTGTGTCAGGCTTACAGCGTATACTGTGCCCACTTGTCCAGTGCCACCACTCACATAATCTTGTTTAATATTAGTAGTGTAAGTGTACATTTTAAAAATAAAAAACTATTTTAACTGTGAAACATCATTCTGCTTTTTTGTGTCAGGCTCACAGCGTATACTGTGCCCACTTGCCCAGTCCCACCACTCATATCTTGTATAATAGTAGTGTAAGTATACATTTAAAAATAAAAAAATATTTTGAGTGTGAAACAGTCTGCTTTTTTGTGTCAGGCTCACAGCGTATACTGTGCCCACTTGCCCAGTGCCACCACTCATATCTTGTTTAATAGTAGTGTAAGTGTACATTTAAAAATCAAAAAAATATTTTGACTGTGAAACATCAGTCTGCTTTATTGTGTCAGTCTCACAGCGTATACTGTGCCCACTTGTCCAGTGCCACCACTCATATTATCTTGTTTAATAGTAGTGTAAGTGTACATTTAAAAATCAAAAAAATATTTTGACTTTGAAACATCAGTCTGCTTTTTTGTGTCAGGCTCACAGTGTATACTGTGCCTACTTGCTCAGTGCCACCACCAGTCATATCTGGTGTAACAGTAGTGTAAATTTTTTTAATAAAACTTTTACATCAGTCTGCTAGTGTAATCTAAAAGCAGTTGCTTGCCTGCCACTGCCAGCCTGTGTGTCAGGCTCACAGCATATACTGTGCCTTCTTGCTCAGTGCCACCACTCATATCTGGTGTAACATTAGTGTAAGTTTAAAAAAAAACTTTTACATCAGTCTGCTAGTGTAATCTAATTTCAGTTTCCAGGCCAGCCTGCCACTGCCAGCCTATGTGTCAGGCTCACAGCATATACTGTGCCTTCTTTCTCAGTGCCACCACCAGTCATATCTGGTGTAACAGTAGTGTAAAACATTTTTTAAAAAAAACTTTTACATCAGTCTGCTAGTGTAATCTAATTGCAGTTGCCAGGCCAGCCTGCCACTGCCAGCGTTTGTGTCAGGCTTACAGCGTATACTGTGCCCACTTGTCCAGTGCCACCACTCACATAATCTTGTTTAATATTAGTAGTGTAAGTGTACATTTTAAAAATAAAAAACTATTTTAACTGTGAAACATCATTCTGCTTTTTTGTGTCAGGCTCACAGCGTATACTGTGCCCACTTGCCCAGTCCCACCACTCATATCTTGTATAATAGTAGTGTAAGTATACATTTAAAAATAAAAAAATATTTTGAGTGTGAAACAGTCTGCTTTTTTGTGTCAGGCTCACAGCGTATACTGTGCCCACTTGCCCAGTGCCACCACTCATATCTTGTTTAATAGTAGTGTAAGTGTACATTTAAAAATCAAAAAAATATTTTGACTGTGAAACATCAGTCTGCTTTATTGTGTCAGTCTCACAGCGTATACTGTGCCCACTTGTCCAGTGCCACCACTCATATTATCTTGTTTAATAGTAGTGTAAGTGTACATTTAAAAATCAAAAAAATATTTTGACTTTGAAACATCAGTCTGCTTTTTTGTGTCAGGCTCACAGTGTATACTGTGCCTACTTGCTCAGTGCCACCACCAGTCATATCTGGTGTAACAGTAGTGTAAATTTTTTTAATAAAACTTTTACATCAGTCTGCTAGTGTAATCTAAAAGCAGTTGCTTGCCTGCCACTGCCAGCCTGTGTGTCAGGCTCTCAGCATATACTGTGCCTTCTTGCTCAGTGCCACCACTCATATCTGGTGTAACATTAGTGTAAGTTTAAAAAAAAACTTTTACATCAGTCTGCTAGTGTAATCTAATTTCAGTTGCCAGGCCATCCTGCCACTGCCAGCCTGTGTGTCAGGCTCACAGCATATACTGTGCCTACTTGCTCAGTGCCACCACCAGTCATATCTGGTGTAACCGTAGTGTAAATTTTTTAAAAAAAACTTTTACATCAGTCTGCTAGTGTAATCTAATAGCAGTTGCCTGCCTGCCACTGCCAGCCTGTGTGTCTGGCTCATAGCATATACTGTGCCTACTTGCTCAGTGCCACCACTCATATCTGGTGTAACATTAGTGTAAATTTAAAAAAAAAAAACTTCTACATCAGTATGCTAGTGTAATCTAATTTCAGTTGCCAGGCCAGCCTGCCACTGCCAGCCTGTGTGTCAGGCTCACAGCATATACTGTGCCTACCAGCTCAGTGCCACCACTCATATCTGGTGTAACATTAGTGTAAATTTAAAAAAACAAAAACTTCTACATCAGTATGCTAGTGTAATCTAATTTCAGTTTTCAGGCCAGCCTGCCACTGCCAGCCTGTGTGTCAGGCTCATAGCATATACTGTGCCTTCTTTCTCAGTGCCACCACCAGTCATATCTGGTGTAACTGTTGTTTTTTTTTTTTTTAAAAAAAAACTTTTACATCAGTCTGCTAGTGTAATCTAATTGCAGTTGCAGGACCAGCCTGCCTGCCACTGCCAGCATGTGTGTCAGGCTCACAGCGTATACTGTGCCCACTTGCCCAGTGCCACCACTCATATCTTGTTTAATAGTAGTGTAAGTGTACATTTAAAAATCAAAAAAATATTTTGACTGTGAAACATCAGTCTGCTTTATTGTGTCAGTCTCACAGCGTATACTGTGCCCACTTGTCCAGTGCCACCACTCATATTATCTTGTTTAATAGTAGTGTAAGTGTACATTTAAAAATCAAAAAAATATTTTGACTTTGAAACATCAGTCTGCTTTTTTGTGTCAGGCTCACAGTGTATACTGTGCCTACTTGCTCAGTGCCACCACCAGTCATATCTGGTGTAACAGTAGTGTAAATTTTTTTAATAAAACTTTTACATCAGTCTGCTAGTGTAATCTAAAAGCAGTTGCTTGCCTGCCACTGCCAGCCTGTGTGTCAGGCTCACAGCATATACTGTGCCTACTTGCTCAGTGCCACCACTCATATCTGGTGTAACATTAGTGTAAGTTTAAAAAAATTTTTTTACATCAGTCTGCTAGTGTAATCTAATTTCAGTTGCCAGGCCAGCCTGCCACTGCCAGCCTGTGTGTCAGGCTCACAGCATATACTGTGCCTACTTGCTCAGTGCCACCACCAGTCATATCTGGTGTAACCGTAGTGTAAATTTTTTTAAAAAAACGTTTACATCAGTCTGCTAGTGTAATCTAATAGCAGTTGCCTGCCTGCCACTGCCAGCCTGTGTGTCTGGCTCATAGCATATACTGTGCCTACTTGCTCAGTGCCACCACTCATATCTGGTGTAACATTAGTGTAAATTTAAAAAAAAAAAAACTTCTACATCAGTATGCTAGTGTAATCTAATTTCAGTTGCCAGGCCAGCCTGCCACTGCCAGCCTGTGTGTCAGGCTCACAGCATATACTGTGCCTACCAGCTCAGTGCCACCACTCATATCTGGTGTAACATTAGTGTAAATTTAAAAAAAAAAAAACTTCTACATCAGTATGCTAGTGTAATCTAATTTCAGTTTTCAGGCCAGCCTGCCACTGCCAGCCTGTGTGTCAGGCTCATAGCATATACTGTGCCTTCTTTCTCAGTGCCACCACCAGTCATATCTGGTGTAACAGTAGTGTAATTTTTTAAAAAAAAAACTTTTACATCAGTCTGCTAGTGTAATCTAATTGCAGTTGCAAGACCAGCCTGCCTGCCACTGCCAGCATGTGTGTCAGGCTCACAGCGTATACTGTGCCCACTTGTCCAGTGCCACCACTCACATTATCTTGTTTAATAATAGTAGTGTAAGTGTACATTTTAAAAATAAAAAAACAATTTTGACTGTGAAACATCATTCTGCTTTTTGGTGTCAGGCTCACAGCGTATACTGTGCCCACTTGTCCAGTGCCACCACTCACATTATCTTGTTTAATAATAGTAGTGTAAGTGTACATTTTAAAAATAAAAAAACTATTTTGACTTTGAAACATCAGTCTGCTTTTTTTGTGTCAGGCTCACAGCGTATACTGTGCCTACTTGCTCAGTGCCACCACTCATATCTGGTGTAACATTAGTGTAAATTTAAAAAAAAAAAACTTTTACATCAGTCTGCTAGTGTAATCTAATTTCAGTTGCCAGGCCAGCCTACCACTGCCAACCTGTGTGTCAGGCTCACAGCATATACTGTGCCTACTTGCTCATTGTCACCACCAGTCATATCTGGTGTAACAGTAGTGTACATTTTTAAAAAAAAACTTGTACATCAGTCTGCTAGTGTAATCTAATAGCAGTTGCCTGCCTGCCTGCCACTGCCAGTCTGTGTGTCTGGCTCACAGCATATACTGTGCCTACTTGCTCAGTGCCACCACTCATATGTGGTGCAACATTAGTGTAAATTTTTAAAAAAAAAACTTTTACATCAATCTGCTAGTGTAATCTAATTTCAGTTGCCAGGCCAGCCTGCCACTGCCAGCCTGTGTTTCAGGCTCACGGCATATACTGTGCCTACTTGCTCAGTGCCACCACCAGTCATATCTGGTTTAACAGTAGTGTAATTTTTTTTAAAAAAAACTTTTACATCAGTATGCTAGTGTAATCTAATAGCAGTTGCCTGCCTGCCACTGGCAGCCTGTGTGTCAGGCTCACAGCATATACTGTGCCTACTTGCTCACTGCCACCACTCATATCTGGTGTAACATTAGTGTAAATTAAAAAAAAAACAACTTGTACATCAGTCTGCTAGTGTAATCTAATTTCAGTGTGTCAGGCTCACAGCTTATACTGTGCCTTCTTTCTCAGTGCCACCACCAGTCATATCTGGTTTAACAGTAGTGTAAATTTTTTTAATAAAACTTTTACATCAGTCTGCTAGTGTAATGTAATAGCAGTTGCCTGCCTGCCACTGCCAGCCTGTGTGTCAGGCTCACAACATATACTGTGCCTACTTGCTCAGTGCCACCACTCATATCTGGTGTAACATTAGTGTAAGTTAAAAAAAAAAAACTTGTACATCAGTCTGCTAGTGTAATCTAATTTCAGTTGCCAGGCCAGCCTGCCACTGCCAGCCTGTGTGTCAGGCTCACAGCATATACTGTGCCTACTTGCTCAGTGCCACCACCAGTCATATCTGGTGTAACAGTAGTGTAAATTTTTTTAAAGAAAACTTTTACATCAGTCTGCTAGTGTAATCTAATAGCAGTTGCCTGCCTGCCACTGCCAGCCTGTGCGTCTGGCTCACAGCGTATACTGTGCCTACTTGCTCAGTGCCACCACTCATATCTGGGGTAACATTAGTGTAAATTTAAAAAAAAAAAAAAAAAAACTTTTACATCAGTCTGCTAGTGTAATCTAATTTCAGTTGCCAGGCCAGCCTGCCACTGCCAGCCTGTGTGTCAGGCTCACAGCATTTACTGTGCCTACTTGCTCAGTGCCACCACTCATATCTGGTGTAACATTAGTGTAAATATTTTTTTAAAAAACTTTTAAATCAGTCTGCTAGAGTAATCTAATTTCAGTTTCCAGGCCAGCCTGCCACTGCCAGCCTATGTGTCAGGCTCACAGCATATACTGTGCCTTCTTTCTCAGTGCCACCACCAGTCATATCTGGTGTAACAGTAGTGTAAATTTTTTAAAAAAAAAAACTTTTACATCAGTCTGCTAGTGTAATCTAATTGCAGTTGCCAGGCCAGCCTGCCACTGCTAGCGTTTGTGTCAGGCTTACAGCGTATACTGTGCCCATTTGTCCAGTGCCACCACTCACATTATCTTGTTTAATAATAGTAGTGTAAGTGTACATTTTAAAAATAAAAAAACTATTTTGACTGTGAAACATCATTCTGCTTTTTTGTGTCAGGCTCACAGCGTATACTGTGCCCACTTGCCCAGTCCCACCACTCATATCTTGTATAATAGTAGTGTAAGTATACATTTAAAAATAAAAAAAAATATTTTGACTGTGAAACAGTCTGCTTTTTTGTGTCAGGCTCACAGCGTATACTGTGCCCACTTGCCCAGTGCCACCACTCATATCTTGTTTAATAGTAGTGTAAGTGTACATTTAAAAAAAAAAAAATATTTTGACTGTGAAACATCAGTCTGCTTTATTGTGTCAGTCTCACAGCATATACTGTGCCCACTTGTCCAGTGCCACCACTCATATTATCTTGTTTAATAGTAGTGTAAGTGTACATTTTAAAAATAAAAAAACTATTTTGACTTTGAAACATTAGTCTGCTTTTTTGTGTCAGGCTCACAGTGTATACTGTGCCTACTTGCTCAGTGCCACCACCAGTCATATCTGGTGTAACAGTAGTGTAAATTTTTTTAATAAAACTTTTACATCAGTCTGCTAGTGTAATCTAATAGCAGTTACCTGCCTGCCACTGCCAGCCTGTGTGTCAGGCTCACAGCATATACTGTGCCTACTTGCTCAGTGCCACCACTCATATCTGGTGTAACATTAGTGTAAGTTTAAAAAAAAAACTTTTACATCAGCCTGCTAGTGTAATCTAATTTCAGTTGCCAGGCCAGCCTGCCACTGCCAGCCTGTGTGTCAGGCTCACAGCATATACTGTGCCTACTTGCTCAGTGCCACCACCAGTCATATCTGGTGTAACCGTAGTGTAAATTTTTTTAAAAAAACTTTTACATCAGTCTGCTAGTGTAATCTAATAGCAGTTGCCTGCCACTGCCAGTCTGTGTGTCTGGCTCACAGCATATACTGTGCCTACTTGCTCAGTGCCACCAGTCATATCTGGTGTAACATTAGTGTAAATTTAAAAAAAAAAACTTTTACATCAGTCTGCTAGTGTAATCTAATTTCAGTTGCCAGGCCAGCCTGCCACTGCCAGCCTGTGTGTCAGGCTCACAGCATATACTGTGCCTACTTGCTCAGTGCCACCACCAGTCATATCTGGTGTAACAGTAGTGTAAATTTTTTTTAAAAAAAGCTTTTACATCAGTCTGCTAGTGTAATCTAATAGCAGTTGCCTGCCTGCCACTGCCAGCCTGTGTGTCTGGCTCATAGCATATACTGTGCCTACTTGCTCAGTGCCACCACTCATATCTGGTGTAACATTAGTGTAAATTAAAAAAAAAAAACTTCTACATCAGTCTGCTAGTGTAATCTAATTTCAGTTGCCAGGCCAGCCTGCACCTGCAGCCTGTGTGTCAGGCTCACAGCATATACTGTACCTACCTGCTCAGTGCCACCACTCATATCTGGTGTAACATTAGTGTAAATTTTAAAAAAAAACTTTTACATCAGTCTGCTAGAGTAATCTAATTTCAGTTTTCAGGCCAGCCTGCCACTGCCAGCCTGTGTGTCAGGCTCACAGCATATACTGTGCCTTCTTTCTCAGTGCCACCACCAGTCATATCTGGTGTAACAGTAGTGTAATTTTTTTTAAAAAAAACTTTTACATCAGTCTGCTAGTGTAATCTAATTGCAGTTGCAAGACCAGCCTGCCTGCCACTGCCAGCATGTGTGTCAGGCTCACAGCGTATACTGTGCCCACTTGTCCAGTGCCACCACTCACATTATCTTGTTTAATAATAGTAGTGTAAGTGTACATTTTAAAAATAAAAAAACAATTTTGACTGTGAAACATCATTCTGCTTTTTGGTGTCAGGCTCACAGCGTATACTGTGCCCACTTGTCCAGTGCCACCACTCACATTATCTTGTTTAATAATAGTAGTGTAAGTGTACATTTTAAAATAAAAAAACTATTTTGACTTTGAAACATCAGTCTACTTTTTTTGTGTCAGGCTCACAGCGTATACTGTGCCTACTTGCTCAGTGCCACCACTCATATCTGGTGTAACATTAGTGTAAATTTAAAAAAAAAAAACTTTTACATCAGTCTGCTAGTGTAATCTAATTTCAGTTCGCAGGCCAGCCTACCACTGCCAACCTGTGTGTCAGGCTCACAGCATATACTGTGCCTACTTGCTCATTGTCACCACCAGTCATATCTGGTGTAACATTAGAGTACATTTTTTTTAAAAAACTTGTACATCAGTCTGCTAGTGTAATCTAATAGCAGTTGCCTGCCTGCCTGCCACTGCCAGTCTGTGTGTCTGGCTCACAGCATATACTGTGCTTACTTGCTCAGTGCCACCACTCATATCAGGTGCAACATTAGTGTAAATGTTTTAAAAAAAAACTTTTACATCAATCTGCTAGTGTAATCTAATTTCAGTTGCCAGGCCAGCCTGCCACTGCCAGCCTGTGTGTCAGGCTCACGGCATATACTGTGCCTACTTGCTCAGTGCCACCACCAGTCATATCAGGTGTAACAGTAGTGTAATTTTTTAAAAAAAAACTTTTACATCAGTATGCTAGTGTAATCTAATAGCAGTTGCCTGCCTGCCACTGGCAGCCTGTGTGTCAGGCTCACAGCATATACTGTGCCTACTTGCTCAGTGCCACCACTCATATCTGGTGTAACATTAGTGTAAATTAAAAAAAAAAACTTGTACATCAGTCTGCTAGTGCAATCTAATTTCAGTTGCCAGGCCAGCCTGCCACTGCCAGCCTGTGTGTCAGGCTCACAGCATATACTGTGCCTTCTTTCTCAGTGCCACCACCAGTCATATCTGGTGTAACAGTAGTGTAAATTTAAAAAAAAAAAAACTTTTACATCAGTCTGCTAGTGTAATCTAATAGCAGTTGCCTGCCTGCCACTGTCAGCCTGTGTGTCAGGCTCACAGCATATACTGTGCCTACTTGCTCAGTGCCACCACTCATATCTGGTGTAACATTAGTGTAAATATTTTAAAAAAAAAAACTTTTACATCAGTCTGCTAGAGTAATCTAATTTCAGTTTCCAGGCCAGCCTGCCACTGCCAGCCTATGTGTCAGGCTCACATCATATACTGTGCCTTCTTTCTCAGTGCCACCACCAGTCATATCTGGTGTAACAGTAGTGTAAATTTTTTAAAAAAAAACTTTTACATCAGTCTGCTAGTGTAATCTAATTGCAGTTGCCAGGCCAGCCTGCCACTGCCAGCGTTTGTGTCAGGCTTACAGCGTATACTGTGCCCACTTGTCCAGTGCCACCACTCACATTATCTTGTTTAATAATAGTAGTGTAAGTGTACATTTTAAAAATAAAAAACTATTTTGACTGTGAAACATCATTCTGCTTTTTTGTGTCAGGCTCACAGCGTATACTGTGCCCACTTGCCCAGTCCCACCACTCATATCTTGTATAATAGTAGTGTAAGTATACATTTAAAAATAAAAAAAATATTTTTATATATTTTTATACTGTGAAACAGTCTGCTTTTTTGTGTCAGGCTTAAGTGTAAGTATACATTTAAAAATATATAAAATATTTTTATATATTTTTATACTGTGAAACAGTCTGCTTTTTTGTGTCAGGCTCACAGCGTATACTGTGCCCACTTGTCCAGTGCCACCACTCATATTATCTTGTTTAATAGTAGTGTAAGTGTACATTTTAAAAATAAAAAAACTATTTTGACTTTGAAACATCAGTCTGCTTTTTTGTGTCAGGCTCACAGCGTATACAGTGCCTACTTGCTCAGTGCCACCAACAGTCATATCTGGTGTAACAGTAGTGTAAATTTTTTTTAAAAACTATTACATCAGTCTGCTAGTGTAATCTAATAGCAGTTGCCTGCCTGCCACTGGCAGCCTGTGTGTCAGGCTCACAGCATATACTGTGCCTACTTGCTCAGTGCCACCACTCATATCTGGTGTAACATTAGTGTAAATTTTTTTAAAAAACTTGTACATCAGTCTGCTAGTGTAATCTAATTTCAGTTGCCAGGCCAGCCTGCCACTGCCAGCCTGTGTGTCAGGCTCACAGCATATACTGTGCCTACTTGCTCAGTGCCACCACCAGTCATATCTGGTGTAACATTAGTGTAAATTTAAAAAAAAAAAAAAAACTTTTACATCAGTCTGCTAGTGTAATCTAATTTCAGTTGCCAGGCCAGCCTGCCACTGCCAGCCTGTGTGTCAGGCTCACAGCATTTACTGTGCCTACTTGCTCAGTGCCACCACTCATATCTGGTGTAACATTAGTGTAAATATTTTTTAAAAAAACTTTTACATCAGTCTGCTAGAGTAATCTAATTTCAGTTTCCAGGCCAGCCTGCCACTGCCAGCCTATGTGTCAGGCTCACACCATATACTGTGCCTTCTTTCTCAGTGCCACCACCAGTCATATCTGGTGTAACAGTAGTGTAAAAAATTTTTAAAAAAAAACTTTTACATCAGTCTGCTAGTGTAATCTAATTGCAGTTGCCAGGCCAGCCTGCCACTGCCAGCGTTTGTGTCAGGCTTACAGCGTATACTGTGCCCACTTGCCCAGTGCCACCACTCATATCTTGTTTAATAGTAGTGTAAGTGTACATTTAAAAATCAAAAAAATATTTTGACTGTGAAACATCAGTCTGCTTTATTGTGTCAGTCTCACAGCGTATACTGTGCCCACTTGTCCAGTGCCACCACTCATATTATCTTGTTTAATAGTAGTGTAAGTGTACATTTAAAAATCAAAAAAATATTTTGACTTTGAAACATCAGTCTGCTTTTTTGTGTCAGGCTCACAGTGTATACTGTGCCTACTTGCTCAGTGCCACCACCAGTCATATCTGGTGTAACAGTAGTGTAAATTTTTTTAATAAAACTTTTACATCAGTCTGCTAGTGTAATCTAATAGCAGTTACCTGCCTGCCACTGCCAGCCTGTGTGTCAGGCTCACAGCATATACTGTGCCTACTTGCTCAGTGCCACCACTCATATCTGGTGTAACATTAGTGTAAGTTTAAAAAAAAAACTTTTACATCAGTCTGCTAGTGTAATCTAATTTCAGTTGCCAGGCCAGCCTGCCACTGCCAGCCTGTGTGTCAGGCTCACAGCATATACTGTGCCTACTTGCTCAGTGCCACCACCAGTCATATCTGGTGTAACCGTAGTGTAAATTTTTTTAAAAAAACTTTTACATCAGTCTGCTAGTGTAATCTAATAGCAGTTGCCTGCCTGCCACTGCCAGCCTGTGTGTCTGGCTCATAGCATATACTGTGCCTACTTGCTCAGTGCCACCACTCATATCTGGTGTAACATTAGTGTAAATTTAAAAAAAAAAAACTTCTACATCAGTATGCTAGTGTAATCTAATTTCAGTTGCCAGGCCAGCCTGCCACTGCCAGCCTGTGTGTCAGGCTCACAGCATATACTGTGCCTACCAGCTCAGTGCCACCACTCATATCTGGTGTAACATTAGTGTAAATTTAAAAAAAAAAAAAACTTCTACATCAGTATGCTAGTGTAATCTAATTTCAGTTTTCAGGCCAGCCTGCCACTGCCAGCCTGTGTGTCAGGCTCATAGCATATACTGTGCCTTCTTTCTCAGTGCCACCACCAGTCATATCTGGTGTAACAGTAGTGTAATTTTTTAAAAAAAAAACTTTTACATCAGTCTGCTAGTGTAATCTAATTGCAGTTGCAAGACCAGCCTGCCTGCCACTGCCAGCATGTGTGTCAGGCTCACAGCGTATACTGTGCCCACTTGTCCAGTGCCACCACTCACATTATCTTGTTTAATAATAGTAGTGTAAGTGTACATTTTAAAAATAAAAAAACAATTTTGACTGTGAAACATCATTCTGCTTTTTGGTGTCAGGCTCACAGCGTATACTGTTCCCACTTGTCCAGTGCCACCACTCACATTATCTTGTTTAATAATAGTAGTGTAAGTGTACATTTTAAAAATAAAAAAACTATTTTGACTTTGAAACATCAGTCTGCTTTTTTTGTGTCAGGCTCACAGCGTATACTGTGCCTACTTGCTCAGTGCCACCACTCATATCTGGTGTAACATTAGTGTAAATTTAAAAAAAAAAAACTTTTACATCAGTCTGCTAGTGTAATCTAATTTCAGTTGCCAGGCCAGCCTACCACTGCCAACCTGTGTGTCAGGCTCACAGCATATACTGTGCCTACTTGCTCATTGTCACCACCAGTCATATCTGGTGTAACAGTAGTGTACATTTTTAAAAAAAAACTTGTACATCAGTCTGCTAGTGTAATATAATAGCAGTTGCCTGCCTGCCTGCCACTGCCAGTCTGTGTGTCTGGCTCACAGCATATACTGTGCCTACTTGCTCAGTGCCACCACTCATATGTGGTGCAACATTAGTGTAAATTTTTTAAAAAAAAACTTTTACATCAATCTGCTAGTGTAATCTAATTTCAGTTGCCAGGCCAGCCTGCCACTGCCAGCCTGTGTTTCAGGCTCACGGCATATACTGTGCCTACTTGCTCAGTGCCACCACCAGTCATATCTGGTTTAACAGTAGTGTAATTGTTAAAAAAAAAAAACTTTTACATCAGTATGCTAGTGTAATCTAATAGCAGTTGCCTGCCTGCCACTGGCAGCCTGTGTGTCAGGCTCACAGCATATACTGTGCCTACTTGCTCAGTGCCACCACTCATATCTGGTGTAACATTAGTGTAAATTAAAAAAAAAAAAACTTGTACATCAGTCTGCTAGTGTAATCTAATTTCAGTGTGTCAGGCTCACAGCTTATACTGTGCCTTCTTTCTCAGTGCCACCACCAGTCATATCTGGTGTAACAGTAGTGTAAATTTTTTTAATAAAACTTTTACATCAGTCTGCTAGTGTAATGTAATAGCAGTTGCCTGCCTGCCACTGCCAGCCTGTGTGTCAGGCTCACAACATATACTGTGCCTACTTGCTCAGTGCCACCACTCATATCTGGTGTAACATTAGTGTAAGTTAAAAAAAAAAACTTGTACATCAGTCTGCTAGTGTAATCTAATTTCAGTTGCCAGGCCAGCCTGCCACTGCCAGCCTGTGTGTCAGGCTCACAGCATATACTGTGCCTACTTGCTCAGTGCCACCACCAGTCATATCTGGTGTAACAGTAGTGTAAATTTTTTTAAAGAAAACTTTTACATCAGTCTGCTAGTGTAATCTAATAGCAGTTGCCTGCCTGCCACTGCCAGCCTGCGTGTCTGGCTCACAGCGTATACTGTGCCTACTTGCTCAGTGCCACCACTCATATCTGGGGTAACATTAGTGTAAATTTAAAAAAAAAAAAACTTTTACATCAGTCTGCTAGTGTAATCTAATTTCAGTTGGCAGGCCAGCCTGCCACTGCCAGCCTGTGTGTCAGGCTCACAGCATTTACTGTGCCTACTTGCTCAGTGCCACCACTCATATCTGGTGTAACATTAGTGTAAATATTTTTTTAAAAAACTTTTACATCAGTCTGCTAGAGTAATCTAATTTCAGTTTCCAGGCCAGCCTGCCACTGCCAGCCTATGTGTCAGGCTCACAGCATATACTGTGCCTTCTTTCTCAGTGCCACCACCAGTCATATCTGGTGTAACAGTAGTGTAAAATTTAAAAAAAAAAAAACTTTTACATCAGTCTGCTAGTGTAATCTAATTGCAGTTGCCAGGCCAGCCTGCCACTGCTAGCGTTTGTGTCAGGCTTACAGCGTATACTGTGCCCACTTGTCCAGTGCCACCACTCACATTATCTTGTTTAATAATAGTAGTGTAAGTGTACATTTTAAAAATAAAAAACTATTTTGACTGTGAAACATCATTCTGCTTTTTTGTGTCAGGCTCACAGCGTATACTGTGCCCACTTGCCCAGTCCCACCACTCATATCTTGTATAATAGTAGTGTAAGTATACATTTAAAAATAAAAAAAATATTTTGACTGTGAAACAGTCTGCTTTTTGTGTCAGGCTCACAGCGTATACTGTGCCCACTTGCCCAGTGCCACCACTCATATCTTGTTTAATAGTAGTGTAAGTGTACATTTAAAAATAAAAAAAATATTTTGACTGTGAAACATCAGTCTGCTTTATTGTGTCAGTCTCACAGCATATACTGTGCTCACTTGTCCAGTGCCACCACTCATATTATCTTGTTTAATAGTAGTGTAAGTGTACATTTTAAAAATAAAAAAACTATTTTGACTTTGAAACATTAGTCTGCTTTTTTGTGTCAGGCTCACAGTGTATACTGTGCCTACTTGCTCAGTGCCACCACCAGTCATATCTGGTGTAACAGTAGTGTAAATTTTTTTAATAAAACTTTTACATCAGTCTGCTAGTGTAATCTAATAGCAGTTACCTGCCTGCCACTGCCAGCCTGTGTGTCAGGCTTACAGCATATACTGTGCCTACTTGCTCAGTGCCACCACTCATATCTGGTGTAACATTAGTGTAAGTTTAAAAAAAAAACTTTTACATCAGCCTGCTAGTGTAATCTAATTTCAGTTGCCAGGCCAGCCTGCCACTGCCAGCCTGTGTGTCAGGCTCACAGCATATACTGTGCCTACTTGCTCAGTGCCACCACCAGTCATATCTGGTGTAACCGTAGTATAAATTTTTTTAAAAAAACTTTTACATCAGTCTGCTAGTGTAATCTAATAGCAGTTGCCTGCCACTGCCAGTCTGTGTGTCTGGCTCACAGCATATACTGTGCCTACTTGCTCAGTGCCACCAGTCATATCTGGTGTAACATTAGTGTAAATTTAAAAAAAAAAACTTTTACATCAGTCTGCTAGTGTAATCTAATTTCAGTTGCCAGGCCAGCCTGCCACTGCCAGCCTGTGTGTCAGGCTCACAGCATATACTGTGCCTACTTGCTCAGTGCCACCACCAGTCATATCTGGTGTAACAGTAGTGTAAATTTTTTTAAAAAAAACTTTTACATCAGTCTGCTAGTGTAATCTAATAGCAGTTGCCTGCCTGCCACTGCCAGCCTGTGTGTCTGGCTCATAGCATATACTTTGCCTACTTGCTCAGTGGCACCACTCATATATGATGTAACATTAGTGTAAATTAAAAAAAAAAAACTTCTACATCAGTCTGCTAGTGTAATCTAATTTCAGTTGCCAGGCCAGCCTGCACCTGCAGCCTATGTGTCAGGCTCACAGCATATACTGTACCTACCTGCTCAGTGCCACCACTCATATCTGGTGTAACATTAGTGTAAATTTAAAAAAAAAACTTTTACATCAGTCTGCTAGAGTAATCTAATTTCAGTTTTCAGGCCAGCCTGCCACTGCCAACCTGTGTGTCAGGCTCACAGCATATACTGTGCCTTCTTTCTCAGTGCCACCACCAGTCATATCTGGTGTAACAGTAGTGTAATTTTTAAAAAAAAAAACTTTTACATCAGTCTGCTAGTGTAATCTAATTGCAGTTGCAAGACCAGCCTGCCTGCCACTGCCAGCATGTGTGTCAGGCTCACAGCGTATACTGTGCCCACTTGTCCAGTGCCACCACTCACATTATCTTGTTTAATAATAGTAGTGTAAGTGTACATTTTAAAAATAAAAAAACAATTTTGACTGTGAAACATCATTCTGATTTTTGGTGTCAGGCTCACAGCGTATACTGTGCCCACTTGTCCAGTGCCATCACTCACATTATCTTGTTTAATAATAGTAGTGTAAGTGTACATTTTAAAAATAAAAAAACTATTTTGACTTTGAAACATCAGTCTACTTTTTTTGTGTCAGGCTCACAGCGTATACTGTGCCTACTTGCTCAGTGCCACCACTCATATCTGGTGTAACATTAGTGTAAATTTTAAAAAAAAAAAACTTTTACATCAGTCTGCTAGTGTAATCTAATTTCAGTTCGCAGGCCAGCCTACCACTGCCAACCTGTGTGTCAGGCTCACAGCATATACTGTGCCTACTTGCTCATTGTCACCACCAGTCATATCTGGTGTAACAGTAGAGTACATTTTTTTTAAAAAACTTGTATATCAGTCTGCTAGTGTAATCTAATAGCAGTTGCCTGCCTGCCTGTCACTGCCAGTCTGTGTGTCTGGCTCACAGCATATACTGTGCTTACTTGCTCAGTGCCACCACTCATATCAGGTGCAACATTAGTGTAAATGTTTTAAAAAAAAACTTTTACATCAATCTGCTAGTGTAATCTAATTTCAGTTGCCAGGCCAGCCTGCCACTGCCAGCCTGTGTGTCAGGCTCACGGCATATACTGTGCCTACTTGCTCAGTGCCACCACCAGTCATATCAGGTGTAACAGTAGTGTAATTTTTTTAAAAAAAACTTTTACATCAGTATGCTAGTGTAATCTAATAGCAGTTGCCTGCCTGCCACTGGCAGCCTGTGTGTCAGGCTCACAGCATATACTGTGCCTACTTGCTCAGTGCCACCACTCATATCTGGTGTAACATTAGTGTAAATTAAAAAAAAAAAACTTGTACATCAGTCTGCTAGTGTAATCTAATTTCAGTTGCCAGGCCAGCCTGCCACTGCCAGCCTGTGTGTCAGGCTCATGGCATATACTGTGCCTACTTGCTCAGTGCCACCACCAGTCATATCTGGTGTAACAGTTGTGTAAATTTTTTTAAAGAAAACTTTTACATCAGTCTGCTAGTGTAATCTAAAAGCAGTTGCTTGCCTGCCACTGCCAGCCTGTGTGTCTGGCTCACAGCGTATACTGTGCCTACTTGCTCAGTGCCACCACTCATATCTGGGGTAACATTAGTGTAAATTTAAAAAAAAAAAAAACTTTTACATCAGTTTGATTGTGTAATCTAATTTCAGTTGCCAGGCCAGCCTGCCACTGCCAGCCTGTGTGTCAGGCTCACAGCATATACTGTGCCTACTTGCTCAGTGCCACCACTCATATCTGGTGTAACATTAGTGTAAATATTTTTTAAAAAAAACTTTTACATCAGTCTGCTAGAGTAATCTAATTTCAGTTTCCATGCCAGCCTGCCACTGCCAGCCTATGTGTCAGGCTCACATCATATACTGTGTCTTCTTTCTCAGTGCCACCACCAGTCATATCTGGTGTAACAGTAGTGTAAATTTTTTTAAAAAAAACTTTTACATCAGTCTGCTAGTGTAATCTAATTGCAGTTGCCAGGCCAGCCTGCCACTGCCAGCGTTTGTGTCAGGCTTACAGCGTATACTGTGCCCACTTGTCCAGTGCCACCACTCACATTATCTTGTTTAATAATAGTAGTGTAAGTGTACATTTTAAAAATAAAAAACTATTTTGACTGTGAAACATCATTCTGCTTTTTTGTGTCAGGCTCACAGCGTATACTGTGCCCACTTGCCCAGTCCCACCACTCATATCTTGTATAATAGTAGTGTAAGTATACATTTAAAAATAAAAAAATATTTTGACTGTGAAACAGTCTGCTTTTTTGTGTCAGGCTCACAGCGTATACTGTGCCCACATGCCCAGTGCCACCACTCATATCTTGTTTAATAGTAGTGTAAGTGTACATTTAAAAATCAAAAAAATATTTTGACTGTGAAACATCAGTCTGCTTTATTGTGTCAGGCTCACAGCGTATACTGTTCCCACTTGTCCAGTGCCACCACTCATATTATCTTGTTTAATAGTAGTGTAAGTGTACATTTTAAAAATAAAAAAACTATTTTGACTTTGAAACATCAGTCTGCTTTTTTGTGTCAGGCTCACAGCGTATACAGTGCCTTCTTGCTCAGTGCCACCAACAGTCATATCTGGTGTAACAGTAGTGTAAATTTTTTTAAAAAACTATTACATCAGTCTGCTAGTTTAATCTAATAGCAGTTGCCTGCCTGCCACTGGCAGCCTGTGTGTCAGGCTCACAGCATATACTGTGCCTACTTGCTCAGTGCCACCACTCATATCTGGTGTAACATTAGTGTAATTTTTTTTAAAAAACTATTACATCAGTCTGCTAGTGTAATCTAATTTCAGTTGCCAGGCCAGCCTGCCACTGCCAGCCTGTGTGTCAGGCTCACAGCATATACTGTGCCTACTTGCTCAGTGCCACCACTCATATCTGGTGTAACCGTAGTGTAAATATTTTTTAAAAACTTTCACATCAGTCTGCTAGAGTAATCTAATTTCAGTTTCCAGGCCAGCCTGCCACTGCCAGCCTATGTGTCAAACTCACAGCGTATACTGTGCCTTCTTTCTCAGTGCCACCACCAGTCATATCTGGTGTAACAGTAGTGTAAATTTTTTTAAAAAAAACTTTTACATCAGTATGCTAGTGTAATCTAATAGCACTTGCCTGCCTGCCACTGGCAGCCTGTGTGTCAGGCTCACAGCATATACTGTGCCTACTTGCTCAGTGCCACCACTCATATCTGGTGTAACATTAGTGTAAATTAAAAAAAACAACTTGTACATCAGTCTGCTAGTGTAATCTAATTTCAGTTGCCAGGCCAGCCTGCCACTGCCAGCCTGTGTGTCAGGCTCACAGCATATACTGTGCCTTCTTTCTCAGTGCCACCACCAGTCATATCTGGTGTAACAGTAGTGTACATTTTTTAAAAAAAAACTTTTACATCAGTCTGCTAGTGTAATCTAATAGCAGTTGCCTGCCTGCCACTGCCAGCCTGTGTGTCAGGCTCACAACATATACTGTGCCTACTTGCTCAGTGCCACCACTCATATCTGGTGTAACATTAGTGTAAGTTAAAAAAAAAACTTGTACATCAGTCTGCTAGTGTAATCTAATTTCAGTTGCCAGGCCAGCCTGCCACTGCCAGCCTGTGTGTCAGGCTCATGGCATATACTGTGCCTACTTGCTCAGTGCCACCACCAGTCATATCTGGTGTAACAGTTGTGTAAATTTTTTTAAAGAAAACTTTTACATCAGTCTGCTAGTGTAATCTAAAAGCAGTTGCTTGCCTGCCACTGCCAGCCTGTGTGTCTGGCTCACAGCGTATACTGTGCCTACTTGCTCAGTGCCACCACTCATATCTGGGGTAACATTAGTGTAAATTTAAAAAAAAAAAAAACTTTTACATCAGTTTGATTGTGTAATCTAATTTCAGTTGCCAGGCCAGCCTGCCACTGCCAGCCTGTGTGTCAGGCTCACAGCATATACTGTGCCTACTTGCTCAGTGCCACCACTCATATCTGGTGTAACATTAGTGTAAATATTTTTTAAAAAAAACTTTTACATCAGTCTGCTAGAGTAATCTAATTTCAGTTTCCATGCCAGCCTGCCACTGCCAGCCTATGTGTCAGGCTCACATCATATACTGTGTCTTCTTTCTCAGTGCCACCACCAGTCATATCTGGTGTAACAGTAGTGTAAATTTTTTTTAAAAAAACTTTTACATCAGTCTGCTAGTGTAATCTAATTGCAGTTGCCAGGCCAGCCTGCCACTGCCAGCGTTTGTGTCAGGCTTACAGCGTATACTGTGCCCACTTGTCCAGTGCCACCACTCACATTATCTTGTTTAATAATAGTAGTGTAAGTGTACATTTTAAAAATAAAAAACTATTTTGACTGTGAAACATCATTCTGCTTTTTTGTGTCAGGCTCACAGCGTATACTGTGCCCACTTGCCCAGTCCCACCACTCATATCTTGTATAATAGTAGTGTAAGTATACATTTAAAAATAAAAAAATATTTTGACTGTGAAACAGTCTGCTTTTTTGTGTCAGGCTCACAGCGTATACTGTGCCCACATGCCCAGTGCCACCACTCATATCTTGTTTAATAGTAGTGTAAGTGTACATTTAAAAATCAAAAAAATATTTTGACTGTGAAACATCAGTCTGCTTTATTGTGTCAGGCTCACAGCGTATACTGTGCCCACTTGTCCAGTGCCACCACTCATATTATCTTGTTTAATAGTAGTGTAAGTGTACATTTTAAAAATAAAAAAACTATTTTGACTTTGAAACATCAGTCTGCTTTTTTGTGTCAGGCTCACAGCGTATACAGTGCCTACTTGCTCAGTGCCACCACCAGTCATATCTGGTGTAACAGTAGTGTAAATTTTTTTTAAAAAACTTTTACATCAGTCTGCTAGTGTAATCTAATAGCAGTTGCCTGCCTGCCACTGGCAGCCTGTGTGTCAGGCTCACAGCATATACTGTGCCTACTTGCTCAGTGCCACCACTCATATCTGGTGTAACCGTAGTGTAAATATTTTTAAAAAAAACTTTCACATCAGTCTGCTAGAGTAATCTAATTTCAGTTTCCAGGCCAGCCTGCCACTGCCAGCCTATGTGTCAGGCTCACAGCATATACTGTGCCTTCTTTCTCAGTGCCACCACCAGTCATATCTGGTGTAACAGTAGTGTAAATTTTTTTTAAAAAAACTTTTACATCAGTCTGCTAGTGTAATCTAATTTCAGTTGCCAGGCCAGCCTGCCACTGCCAGCCTGTGTGTCAGGCTCACAGCATATACTGTGCCTACTTGCTCAGTGCCACCACTCATATCTGGTGTAACCGTAGTGTAAATATTTTTAAAAAAAACTTTCACATCAGTCTGCTAGAGTAATCTAATTTCAGTTTCCAGGCCAGCCTGCCACTGCCAGCCTATGTGTCAGGCTCACAGCATATACTGTGCCTTCTTTCTCAGTGCCACCACCAGTCATATCTGGTGTAACAGTAGTGTAAATTTTTTTTAAAAAAACTTTTACATCAGTCTGCTAGTGTAATCTAATTGCAGTTGCCAGGCCAGCCTGCCACTGCCAGCGTTTGTGTCAGGCTTACAGCGTATACTGTGCCCACTTGTCCAGTGCCACCACTCACATTATCTTGTTTAATAATAGTAGTGTAAGTGTACATTTTAAAAATAAAAAACTATTTTTACTGTGAAACATCATTCTGCTTTTTTGTGTCAGGCTCACAGCGTATACTGTGCCCACTTGCCCAGTCCCACCACTCATATCTTGTATAATAGTAGTGTAAGTATACATTAAAAAAAAAAAAAAAAAAATTTGACTGTGAAACAGTCTGCTTTTTTGTGTCAGGCTCACAGCGTATACTGTGCCCACTTGCCCAGTGCCACCACTCATATCTTGTTTAATAGTAGTGTAAGTGTACATTTAAAAATCAAAAAAATATTTTGACTGTGAAACATCAGTCTGCTTTATTGTGTCAGGCTCACAGCGAATACTGTGCCCACTTGTCCAGTGCCACCACTCATATTATCTTGTTTAATAGTAGTGTAAGTGTACATTTTAAAAATAAAAAAACTATTTTGACTTTGAAACATCAGTCTGCTTTTTTGTGTCAGGCTCACAGCGTATACAGTGCCTACTTGCTCAGTGCCACCACCAGTCATATCTGGTGTAACAGTAGTGTAAAAAATTTTTTTTTTTTTTTACATCAGTCTGCTAGTGTAATCTAATAGCAGTTGCCTGCCTGCCACTGGCAGCCTGTGTGTCAGGCTCAGGCTCACAGCATATACTGTGCCTACTTGCTCAGTGCCAGCACTCATATCTGGGGTAACATTAGTGTAAATTTAAAAAAAAAAACTATTACATCAGTCTGCTAGTGTAATCTAATTTCAGTTGCCAGGCCAGCCTGCCACTGCCAGCCTGTGTGTCAGGCTCACAGCATATACTGTGCCTACTTGCTCAGTGCCACCACCAGTCATATCTGGTGTAACAGTAGCGTAAAATTTTTTTTAAAAAAAATTTACATCAGTCTGCTAGTGTAATCTAATAGCAGTTGCCTGCCACTGCCAGCCTGTGTGTCTGGCTCACAGCATATACTGTGCCTACTTGCTCAGTGCCACCAGTCATATCTGGTGTAACATTAGTGTAAATTTTAAAAAAAACTTTTACATCAGTCTGCTAGTGTAATCTAATTTCAGTTGCCTGGCCAGCCTGCCACTGCCAACCTGTGTGTCAGGCTCACAGCATATACTGTGCCTACTTGCTCAGTGCCACCACCAGTCATATCTGGTGTAACAGTAGTGTAATTTTTTTTAAAAAAAACTTTTACATCAGTCTGCTAGTGTAATCTAATAGCAGTTGCCTGCCTGCCACTGCCAGCCTGTGTGTCTGGCTCATAGCATATACTGTGCCTACTTGCTCAGTGCCACCACTCATATCTGGTGTAACATTAGTGTAAATTAAAAAAAAAAAAAACTTTTACATCAGTCTGCTAGAGTAATCTAATTTCAGTTTTCAGGCCAGCCTGCCACTGCCAGCCTGTGTGTCAGGCTCACAGCATATACTGTGCCTTCTTTCTCAGTGCCACTACCAGTCATATCTGGTGTAACAGTAGTGTAATTTTTTTTAAAAAAAAAAACTTTTACATCAGTCTGCTAGTGTAATCTAATTGCAGTTGCCAGGCCAGCCTGCCTGCCACTGCCAGCATGTGTGTCAGGCTCACAGCATATACTGTGCCCACTTGTCCAGTGCCACCACTCACATTATCTTGTTTAATAATAGTAGTGTAAGTGTACATTTTAAAAATAAAAAAACAATTTTGACTGTGAAACATCAGTCTGCTTTATTGTGTCAGGCTCACAGCGTATACTGTGCCCACTTGTCCAGTGCCACCACTCATATTATCTTGTTTAATAGTAGTGTAAGTGTACATTTTAAAAATAAAAAAACTATTTTGACTTTGAAACATCAGTCTGCTTTTTTGTGTCAGGCTCACAGCGTATACAGTGCCTACTTGCTCAGTGCCACCACCAGTCATATCTGGTGTAACAGTAGTGTAAATTTTTTTTAAAAAACTTTTACATCAGTCTGCTAGTGTAATCTAATAGCAGTTGCCTGCCTGCCACTGGCAGCCTGTGTGTCAGGCTCACAGCATATACTGTGCCTACTTGCTCAGTGCCACCACTCATATCTGGTGTAACATTAGTGTAAATTTTTAAAAAAAACTATTACATCAGTCTGCTAGTGTAATCTAATTTCAGTTGCCAGGCCAGCCTGCCACTGCCAGCCTGTGTGTCAGGCTCACAGCATATACTGTGCCTACTTGCTCAGTGCCACCACTCATATCTGGTGTAACCGTAGTGTAAATATTTTTAAAAAAAACTTTCACATCAGTCTGCTAGAGTAATCTAATTTCAGTTTCCAGGCCAGCCTGCCACTGCCAGCCTATGTGTCAGGCTCACAGCATATACTGTGCCTTCTTTCTCAGTGCCACCACCAGTCATATCTGGTGTAACAGTAGTGTAAATTTTTTAAAAAAAAACTTTTACATCAGTCTGCTAGTGTAATCTAATTGCAGTTGCCAGGCCAGCCTGCCACTGCCAGCGTTTGTGTCAGGCTTACAGCGTATACTGTGCCCACTTGTCCAGTGCCACCACTCACATTATCTTGTTTAATAATAGTAGTGTAAGTGTACATTTTAAAAATAAAAAACTATTTTTACTGTGAAACATCATTCTGCTTTTTTGTGTCAGGCTCACAGCGTATACTGTGCCCACTTGCCCAGTCCCACCACTCATATCTTGTATAATAGTAGTGTAATTATACATTAAAAAAAAAAAAAAAAAAAATTTGACTGTGAAACAGTCTGCTTTTTTGTGTCAGGCTCACAGCGTATACTGTGCCCACTTGCCCAGTGCCACCACTCATATCTTGTTTAATAGTAGTGTAAGTGTACATTTAAAAATCAAAAAAATATTTTGACTGTGAAACATCAGTCTGCTTTATTGTGTCAGGCTCACAGCGAATACTGTGCCCACTTGTCCAGTGCCACCACTCATATTATCTTGTTTAATAGTAGTGTAAGTGTACATTTTAAAAATAAAAAAACTATTTTGACTTTGAAACATCAGTCTGCTTTTTTGTGTCAGGCTCACAGCGTATACAGTGCCTACTTGCTCAGTGCCACCACCAGTCATATCTGGTGTAACAGTAGTGTAAAAAATTTTTTTTTTTTTTTACATCAGTCTGCTAGTGTAATCTAATAGCAGTTGCCTGCCTGCCACTGGCAGCCTGTGTGTCAGGCTCACCAGTGACGTGCGGTGAGGTCAGAGGCTGGTGAGGCACTCACTATTGTATGCCCGAGAAGCCCATATATGAACCCAATAGAGGTAGCTTAAAGGGACAGTCTACCATAGAATTGTTATTGTTTTAAAAGATAGATAATCCCTTTATTACCAATTCCCCAGGTTTGCATAACCAACACAGTTATATTAATATACTTTTTACCTCTGTTATTACCTTGTATCTAGGAACCTTCTTCCAGCCCCCTGATCACATGACTGTAACTGTTTATTATCTATTGTCTTAAATTTAGCATTGTGTTGTGCTAGATCTTAAATAACTCCCTGTGCCTGAACACAGTGTTATCTATATGGCCCACGTGTACTTTCTGTCTCTTTGTGTTGAAAAGAGATTTAAAAAGCCTGTGATAAGAGGCAGCCCTCAAAGGCTTAGAAATTAGCATATGAGCCTACCTAGGTTTAGTTTAAACTAAGAATACCAAGAGAAAAAAGCAAATGTGATGATAAAAGTAAATTGGAAAGTTGATTAAAATTAAAAGTCCTATCTGAATAATGAAAATTAATTTATACTAGACTGTCCCTTTAAAGTTACAACTAAATTATAAAGTTGCAAAAGGGCAATTAGCATTATTTAGAACACACGCATACAGGTAATAAACTAAGTAAATTCTGATTATATAGGCAAATGCAGTTCCACTATTTATACTCATTGATGACAAATTAAAAAATAGACTCTGAGGGAAAGCAGTGTGCTGGGCTTACACATTCATGCTACATGCTCAAGAAAATAGCGCTTTGCTGATTTAGTCTCTTGGTGACACCGTGACCCACGCCCACGGGGTATTTCCTGAAAACTAAAAGTGGCAAGGCTTGTGTACTGAAGGAGGCAGTAAAATCTAGGGACCAAGATAACCTCACCATGACCTGACACTGCTAGCGAAGTAGTCAGTGCTGCTCTAGCACACTCAATGTGTGTGATTCTCAAAATGTACTTCCCTGCAGCCCGCCCCATAAATAGCAGTTTCGGGCGGGCTGCAGGAAGTACATTTTGAGAATCACACACATTTTCCAACGTGCTTCTGCTTACAATCCAGTTGAGTGTGCTAGAGCAGCTCTGACTACTTCGCTAGCAGTGTCAGAGAAGGAATAGGAGGACTTACATTTAGTAGTGAACAACACAACTGCCAATGATGCATTCCCTACAAACTCATGGAGCTATCCCAGATCCTGGCTGGCACTCACCAAGGGGGCTGGAGTATAACACTTACATGCTGCCAGGGGCCTGCTTGTCAAACACAAATCACACAACCCTGCTTTAATGCACAATCTATCAGTTGGAATTAGAGGAGCAGAGTAGGTTTTACAAGTTCCAGTCCAACTGATAGATTGCACATTAAGTATTTGATTTTTTTCCCAATATGCAGCTGGAACTTGTAAAACCTACTAATTTGCTCCTCTATTCTGATAGATTCCACATAGAGTATTTTATTTTTTTTCCAAAAAATAAAATACTTAATGCACAGTTTATCAACTGGAATTAGAGGAGCAGATGAGTAGGTTTTGAAGCTGAAGCTGCAAAGCAGATAAGTGTCACATATTTTTTTTGTATGAAGAGGCATTATTTTACTGGAAAACAAAAATAGAATTCAGTATTTTAATTAAAAAAAACACACCAACAAATCAGATATTTAAAGGGACATTAAACCCATTTGTCTTTATTGATTCAGGTAGAGAATACAATTTTAAACAACATTACAATTTACTTCTATTATCTCATTTGCTTTATTCTTTAGATATCTGTTGTTGAAGAAATAGCAATGCACATGGGTGAGCCAATCAAATGAGGCATCTATGTGCAGCTACCAATAAGCAGCTACTGAGCCTATCTAGTTATGTGTTTCAGCAAAGGATATCAAGAGAATTAAGCAAATTAGATCATAGAAGTAAATTAGAAAGTTGTTTAAAATTGCATGTTTTTTTCTAAATCAGGAACAAAATTGTTTCATGTCCCTTTAAGTCTGTTTAATTTTGTGCATTTGTTATGGAGGGATATACTAAGCTAATAGTGACAGGACAGGACATACATACTTTTAAATGCAGGTATATAAAGTGTATTGGTGACAATAATCAGCTATATTAACAATTAATACAACTGCAACTTGCAGAAAAAGTGCATTATGCTTGCTTTATTAACTGTTGGTACAACTGCTGGTTAATGTCATGAAAATATTTAATACATCTACTTAAAAAGTGTGTGTTTATTAAATGATGTATTTTTTTACTTCTGCATGAGATATGTATGAATTAAAAAAATCATAATGCACTTTTACTGCAACAGTTGTATAAATTGTTAATATAGCTGATTATAGTCACCAATGCACTTTATAAAGCTGCATTTAAAAATATGTATTTAACTATATTTTTAAAGCATTATAGAAGCCATTTATTCCACAATTAATTAGGGTCAGTGGGTCATAGGCAGTCAGTTCTTATCTTGTCTTTAGTCCTGCCGTTTCTTTACTTTTCAGGGACAGACCCTTACAGAGCATGCTTTCACTGACTGTTTGCAGAAGCAGACGTTTCTCCAAAAGACTCATGGCATGCAGTAATAAATTAAGAAGGGCTTGACAAGGCAGATAGATAATTTTCTCGGGCATGCAGGAGGTAAGAAGAGCACATGTGCATTTATCTCCCCTTTTCCCAGAACCACAGATCAGCAATTACATGTCAAGAAAAATAAATAAATAAATAACGGCTTGTTGAACTGTTTAGAGTGCACCAGCTCTCATTATATTGCTGATGTCTGGTGCACTGTAAACAGTTCAATAAGCCGTTATTTATTTATTTATTTTTCTTGACATGTAATTGCAGATCTGTGGTTCTGGGACATGGGGAGAGAAAATATTCCATACTATTCAGCACACTGACTGAGCACAGACAGATGTGGAAAGTAAGGCTGTGCGATAGCAGTAGCACTTGAAATGCTTTCCCTGAAATCAGTCTGTGTAGCGCCTGACACTTACCCTGTGCTGCTGCCCCCTCACTGACTTTTCTCCCCCTTCTCACGGCACGGGCGGGACAAATGCCTCTCTCACCAGTTCACTTAGCTTAATAGGAAGGGAGTAGTGTACTAGTGACAGGCAGCAGGAGCTAGAGGTAATCAATGTGTCACTGACTGACACAGGCTCTGACACAGTGAACTTTTTGCTATAACGCCTGGGCCTGTGCATATAATCTGTGTTATTATTTAATAACAACTGAAATGTTATACTAAAGTGATAGGACAACGGTGAACTGTTGTCCTATCACTTTAATATAACATATCAGTTGTAATTAAATAATAACACAGATTATATGCAGGGCGGCAGGGGTTATAACAAAAAGTTCGGCATTTGATATTGCTAGTTCGGAGTGTAACTAAACTGACATACTAATACTCTCTGCGGTGGCCAGCTCTCACAAATAGGAACAAAAATAAAATAATTTTACTTACCATATAACTGGGTGTCTTAAATCACTTCACCACTGGTCTCACTGGCAAACATCCTTGGTCCCCAATTTGACAGACAGTCACTGGACGGTCACACTGTGTCACTGTCACAGTGTCAGACAGACTGTCAGACACATTCACCACCACAACCGACTCCGAGAGATGGCTGACTCCTACACCGGGTCCGCCCGGGTCCACCACCCACGTGGCACCGGCTCCGCTCCTCCGTCGTCCTCCTGTCCCTGACTCCAGTCCTCTCCTCCTGAGTCTCCTCCTCAGTCTCGGCTCCTCCAGTCCAGCCACCCAGTCAGACAGCCAAGTGGGGCAGTTTAGGCAGCAGTGCAGCACGGCAGTTGGGCACGCAGACAGACACTCTCTCAGCTGCTCTCCCTCCACTGAGTCTTCCCGCCACTCGCTGTTGTCTCAGCGCGCGCAACGCAACGTCAATGGTCACATGGCCCACCTGTCAATCAGCAGCCCAGCAGGCAATGGCATGCTGTGATTGGCTGAAGTGACCTAGCTCATCATGGAGGCAGTTTTGAGAACCGCCTCCATTGGAGCTTGTACAGGGCCCGGGCGACTCACCACTGGGTGGCGCAGCTCTAAGTGAGCTTTAGATCCATTGTTGCGCAATAATGGAGGGCAGCGGACCGGCTCACTGCCTCCTAATTGCGCAACAATGGATCATGCGGTCGGTGAATATTATCTGCAGTGGAGTGCACACACAGCGCAAATGCGCAAAGTCTACTGTCTAACGTACTACACACTACTAGAAATTAAAATGAATGAGTTATCGCCATGGGGGTGGGGGGTGGTAAAAAATTTTATGAGAAATGAGATAATAATAAACATTATTTTTTTTAAATAAATATTAATTACAAATCTTTTTTCCCTCATTGGACAGGGTAGGCACTGCCTCCCCTGCCTCCTGTGACTGCACGTCACTGAGGCTCACAGCATATACTGTGCCTACTTGCTCAGTGCCACCACTCATATCTGGGGTAACATTAGTGTAAATTTAAAAAAAAAAACTATTACATCAGTCTGCTAGTGTAATCTAATTTCAGTTGCCAGGCCAGCCTGCCACTGCCAGCCTGTGTGTCAGGCTCACAGCATATACTGTGCCTACTTGCTCAGTGCCACCACCAGTCATATCTGGTGTAACAGTAGTGTAAAATTTTTTTTAAAAAAAATTTACATCAGTCTGCTAGTGTAATCTAATAGCAGTTGCCTGCCACTGCCAGCCTGTGTGTCTGGCTCACAGCATATACTGTGCCTACTTGCTCAGTGCCACCAGTCATATCTGGTGTAACATTAGTGTAAATTTTAAAAAAAACTTTTACATCAGTCTGCTAGTGTAATCTAATTTCAGTTGCCTGGCCAGCCTGCCACTGCCAACCTGTGTGTCAGGCTCACAGCATATACTGTGCCTACTTGCTCAGTGCCACCACCAGTCATATCTGGTGTAACAGTAGTGTAATTTTTTTTAAAAAAAACTTTTACATCAGTCTGCTAGTGTAATCTAATAGCAGTTGCCTGCCTGCCACTGCCAGCCTGTGTGTCTGGCTCATAGCATATACTGTGCCTACTTGCTCAGTGCCACCACTCATATCTGGTGTAACATTAGTGTAAATTTAAAAAAAAAAAAACTTTTACATCAGTCTGCTAGAGTAATCTAATTTCAGTTTTCAGGCCAGCCTGCCACTGCCAGCCTGTGTGTCAGGCTCACAGCATATACTGTGCCTTCTTTCTCAGTGCCACTACCAGTCATATCTGGTGTAACAGTAGTGTAATTTTTTTAAAAAAAAAAACTTTTACATCAGTCTGCTAGTGTAATCTAATTGCAGTTGCCAGGCCAGCCTGCCTGCCACTGCCAGCATGTGTGTCAGGCTCACAGCATATACTGTGCCCACTTGTCCAGTGCCACCACTCACATTATCTTGTTTAATAATAGTAGTGTAAGTGTACATTTTAAAAATAAAAAAACAATTTTGACTGTGAAACATCATTCTGCTTTTTGGTGTCAGGCTCACAGCGTATACTGTGCCCACTTGTCCAGTGCCACCACCACTCATATTATCTTGTTTAATAGTAGTGTAAGTGTACATTTTAAAAATAAAAAAACTATTTTAACTTTGAAACATCAGTCTGCTTTTTTGTGTCAGGCTCACAGCGTATACTGTGCCCACTTGCCCAGTGCCACCACTCATATCTTGTTTAATAGTAGTGTAAGTATACATTTAAAAATCAAAAAAATATTTTGACTGTGAAACATCAGTCTGCTTTTTTGTGTCAGGCTCACAGCGTATACTGTGCCCACTTGTCCAGTGCCACCACTCATATTATCTTGTTTAATAGTAGTGTAAGTGTACATTTTAAAAATAAAAAAACTATTTTGACTTTGAAACATCAGTCTGCTTTTTTGTGTCAGGCTCACAGCGTATACTGTGCTCACTTGCCCAGTACCACCAATCATATTATCTTGTTTAATTGTAGTGCACTGTCAGTGTACATTTAAATAAAATAAAAAATTGACTGTGAAACATCTGTCTGGTTTTTTGTGTCAGGCTCACAGCGTATACTGTGCCCACTCATAGTAGCTTGCACGCATAGTAGCACTAATTGAAAAAAAATGACAGGCAGAGGCAGGCCAACCCGCAGGGTCCGTCGTGGTCGTGGTGCTGTGATTCCCTTTGGCCATAGAATAATGCCCAGTGTTAGGCCACGTACCATGAACATGAAAAGTTCTGATGAAATAGTTGACTTTATAACACAGGACACCCAATCTTCTACAGCTTCCGCTTGTAACCTTGACGCACCATCCTCCTCCTCTAGCTTAGCTTCGGGCACCTCTCAACTTACCACTCGCCCGCCTGCTGCCACCACCGACACTAGCACCACAGCCGCCTCACTTGATCTGTCAGAGGAGTTATGTACACCTCAGTGTGAAGAAATGAGTGATGCGCAACCATCATTGACAGAGGATGTAGATAACTGTGATATGTCTCAGTCAGGCAGCATTACAGACATGGACGACGCACGGTGTGATGATGATGATGATGATGTTGTACCCGCCGTTGCTTCCGTTGTTGAGTTGTCAGATACAAGTGAAGGGGTTGATGATGACGATGCGTCCGTGGATGTCACGTGGGCGCCCGGTAGAAGAGAAGAAGAACAGGGGGAAAGTTCAGATGGGGAGACAGAGAGGAGCAGGAGGAGGAGACGAGTTGGAAGCAGGGGGAGGTCGTCGCAAGGAGCTAGTGGCACAGTCAGACTGCATGCATCGGCACCGGGGTCAGCCAGACAGCACGCCAATCAACGCATGCTGTTGACACCACCAGAATGCCGTCATCGAAGTGCCCAGCAGTGTGGCATTTTTTTTATGTGTCTGCCTCTGACAACAGCAATGCCATTTGCAACCTGTGCCAAAAGGTACAACTGCTTTGCGAAGGCACATGATCTCACATCACAAACGCCTATGGGATGAACACATGAGGACAAGCAGCACACAAACTCAAAGCCGCCATCCTCCTCCTGGTCCAGCATCTTCAGCCACGTCAACCATTGCTGTGCTGCTTGCCCCCTCTCAACCATCTGCCAATCCATCTCTCTTCCGGAGCAGTTCCTGCTCATCTGCCCACAGTCAGGTGTCTGTCAAGGACATGTTTGAGCTCAAGAAGCCAATGTCACCAAGTCACCCCCTTGCCCGGCGTCTGACAGCTGGCTTGTCTGAACTCTTAGCCCGCCAGCTTTTACCATACAAGCTGGTGGAGTCTGAGGCGTTCAAAAAATTTGTAGCTATTGGGACACCGCAGTGGAAGGTACCCGGACGAAATTTCTTTGCACAAAAGGCAATCCCCAACCTGTACTCAATTGTGCGAAAGGAAGTAATGGCATGTCTGGCACACAGTGTTGGGGCAAGGGTCCATCTGACCACTGATAGCTGGTCTGCAAAGCATGGTCAGGGCAGGTATATCACCTACACTGCGCATTGGGTAAACCTGCTAACGGCTGCCAAGCATGGAATGCATGGCTCTGCAGAGGAGTTGGTGACACCGCCACGACTTGCAGGCAGGCCTGCTGCCACCTCTTCTACTTCTCCTACTCCATCCTCTTCCATAACCTCCTCGGCTGAGTCCTCTTCTGCTGCTGCGTCTTGCTCCACATCAACGGCACCCCCCCATCTCCCCAGGTACTATTCCATATCCCAGATACGGCAGTGTCACGCCGTCTTGGGGTTGACTTGCCTGAAAGCAGAGAGTCATACCGCAGCAGCACTCCTGTCCGCCCTGAACACACAGGTGGATCAGTGGCTGACTCCGCACCAACTGGAGATCGGCAAAGTGGTTTCTGACAATGGAAGTAATTTGGTGGCGGCATTGAAATTGGGCAAGTTGACACATGTGCCGTGCATGGCACATGTGTGTAATCTGATTGTACAACGCTTTGTGCATAAGTACCCAGGCTTACAGGACGTCCTGAAGCAGGCCAGGAAGGTGTGTGGCCATTTCAGGCATTCCTACACGGCCATGGCGCACTTGTCAGATATCCAGCGGTGAAACAACCTGCCAGTGAGGCGCTTGATTTGCGACAGCCCGACACGTTGGAATTCAACACTCCTAATGTTCGACCGCCTGCTTGAAGAAGAAAAAGCCGTTAACGAGTATTTGTATGACCGGGGTGCTAGGACAGCCTCTGGGGAGCTGGGAATTTTCTTGCCACGTTACTGGACGCTCATGCGCAATGCCTGTAGGCTCATGTGTCCTTTTGACGAGGCGACAAACCTAGTCAGTCACACCAAAGGCACCATCAGCGATATCATACCATTTGTTTTCTTCCTGGAGTGTGCCCTGCGAAGAGTGCTGGATCAGGCAGTAGATGAGCGTGAAGAGGAATAGGAAGAGTTGTGGTCTCCATCGCCACCAGAAACAGCCTTATCAGCATCGCTTGCTGGACCAGCGGCAACGCAGGAAGAGGATTGTGAGGAAGAGGAATAAGAGGAGGAATGTGGCTTTGAGGAGGAGGAGGAGGAAGACCAAGCACAACAGGCATCTGGTACCGTGGTGTTGTACGTGGCTGGGGGAAGAAGATACCTTCAGTGAGATCAGTGAGGACGAGGAACGGGACATGAGTAGCTCAGCATCCAACCTTGTGCAAATGGGGTCTTTCATGCTGTCGTGCCTGTTGAGGGACCCTCGTATAAAAAAGCTGAAAGAGAACGCCCTGTACTGGGTATCCACGCTACTAGACCCCCGGTATAAGCATAAAGTGCCAGAAATGTTACCGAATTACAACAAGTCGGAAAGGATGCAGCATTTCCAAAATAAATTAAAAAGTATGCTTTAAACAGCGTATAAGGGTGATGTCACAGCACAACGTGAATCTAACAGGGGAAGAGCTGAAAGTAATACTCTGACTCCCACGACCACGCTGGCAAGGACAGGACACTTTACAGACGTGTTGTTGATGGAGGACATGCGGAGCTTTTAACTCCTATGCATCGCCACAGCCCTTCGGGGTCCACCCTCAGAGAATGACTCGACCGACAGGTAGCAGGAGGTGGTATTGTCACTGAGAAGAGAAGTCGCCTAGGTCAAAAAAGTCTAGATTACCTCACCTTTATTAAGATGAATGAGGGATGGATCCCGAAGGGACTGACATTGGGTGATACATTCGAGTAAAAAAGGCCTGATGAGATGAGCTGCCTTGGGCTAAAAATGGTCCACACGCTGCTGTATTTTATCTTCAAATGCCGGATGACTTGCGTGACTTATCCGCCACCAACTAGGGTTCAAGCCGCAATGTTTTAGGGCACTTTCTGCCTGGGAAACAAACATCAATTTTTCTGGCCGCTGCTACAGCAGCAGCTGCAACAATACCTAATTTTTCAGGCATGTGTACATGCCAAATTTTTCTGGCCTCTGGTGCTGCACTGTGGCTTCAAAAACAAAACCAAAAAAAAAGACACTTAACAGGATTAAACTGATAGGAATAGTTCTACTTAACACACCACTCCTATCTGGTGGCACATTAGATTGCACGCGCAGTGCCCCAAATTTGAAGTAGGAGGACCGACCAAGCATCTTTTTCCATCTCCCGGTTCCTAAAATCCATGCCATATACACATCCCCTGATAGGGGACACCGCAGTGGAAGGTACCCGGACAAAATTTCTTTGCACAAAAGGCAATCCCCAACCTGTACTCGATTGTGCAAAAGGAAGTAACCTTACCATGGGTCCCAGACCGCACGGCTTGTAATTCTCTGTCTGGGAAATCTATCTATCAAATTTATCTATCAAATCTATCTATCTGTCTATTGTATCTATCAAATGTATATTGCATCTATTGATCTATCTATCTAATCTATGTATCTATCTATCAAATCTATCTATCTCGTGGCCGGACTGTTTTGTGACAGCCACTTGTGTTTCGGCCAAATTTCTGTCGGCTAAAAGTTCGGCCACGATTGCACGCGCAGTGCCCCAAATTTGAAGTAGGAGGACCGACCAAGCATCTTTTTCCATCTCCCGGTTCCTAAAATCCATGCCATATACACGTCCCCTGGCGCCGCAACTGCCTCTGGGAACCTTACCATGGGTCCCAGAATGCACGTCTTGTAATTCTCTGTCTGGGAAATTATATATCTATCAAATCTATCTATGTATCTATCAAATCTATCTAACTATCTATCGTATCTATCAAATGTATATTGCATCTATTGATCTATCTAATCTATGTATCTATCTATCAAATCTATCTATCTCGTGGCCGGACTGTTTTGTGACAGCCACTTGTGTTTCGGCCAAATGTCCATCGACAAATGTCCGTTGGCCAAATGTCTGTCGGCTAAAAGTCCGGCAACGATTGCACGCGCAGTGCCCCAAATTTGAAGTAGGAGGACCGACCAAGCATCTTTTTCCATCTCCCGGTTCCTAAAATCCATGTCATATACACCTCCCCCGATAGGGGGAGTAACAGGTATTAAACTGATCAGAATAGTACTACTTAACACACCACTTATATCTGGTGGCATAGTAGATTGCACGTGCAGTGCCCCAAATTTGAAGTAGGAGGACCGACCAAGCATCTTTTTCCATCTCCTAAAATCCATGCCATATACACATCCCCTGGCTCCGCAACTGCCTCTGGGAACCTTACCATGGGTCCCAGACCGGACGTCTCGTAATTCTCTGTCTGGGAAATTATATATCTATCAAATCTATCTACTTATCTATCAAATCTATCTAACTATCTATCGTATCTATCAAATGTATATTGCATCTATTGATCTATCTATCTAATCTATGTATCTATGTATCTATCAAATCTATCTATCTCGTGGTTGTGCAAATGGACTGTTTGCGGTTGTTTGCGGTGCGTTAAACGGGGAGTTTGGTCTGTCACTGTGAAGCGGGCGTAACCCTTACACTACCTGATCGATACAACATCATACCTGATGTTTTAAAGCACGTTATTCCAAACAATTTAGGAATGTTAGGTGATTTATGCCCTTTATGGATTAAAAAAATAGAAAGAATAAGAGGGCGCTAAAGCTAAGATCCCACCACACTTAGTCAAAAATAATAAAACAACAGAGGGCAAATTAATAACTTTACTTCACAATTTTAAATACAGTTCATATAACAATGATAAGAAAAAGGGACGTCTCCCTTAATAAAAATAGAAAATAAAAATAAAAATAAACTGGATAACCACCTTTAAGAAGATAAAAATATGTGCTTGAGTTAATTAAAATATGTTCATATGTTCAATGAGCGTTATTCATCCAGTGAGATTGGCTACACTTTAGTGAGTAGCTGCACTTTTGAAACAATGTTCCTTATATAGGCTGATCAAGGAAAGGACGTGTTACTGTCCATCAAATGGTTATAACATAGAGAAATTGTATTCTTATTCCTTGTGTGACTCTTTATGATGTGGTTTAAACAGTCAAAATATACACCTTAGAGTAAAGATGATTATTGCGATCTTTTTAGACTCACACTGTCAGATGTATGTCCAGGTAAGCGGTATCCTCCACTGTTATGTTGCTCTTTTCACTTGCTGGAGCTGAACCCGGTCAGCATGTATGGAAACTGCTTGTCACTCCGATTTCTTATGTGTTTGGTATTTGATACCGAAGGTGAGAGATGAGATCCGCAGGCCCGCACTTAGCGTGAATCACGCGCGGGTTAGAAATTCTTGAACTAGGTACCTAGATAAGAGATAAAGTAGAGTCCTTTGCAGGGAACAACTGGAAATCAGTCTACGCGTTTCACCCGTTAACAGGGCTTTTTCAAGATGCCGGTATGTTCCCGGGACAGAGTTTAAATATTCATCGGGGTGTGCTGATTGGTGTGACGCTTTTCCAATAAAAGGTGGAATTTGATCCAAATTCCTAGTAGTTTTATTTAAGGTGGTATATTTAGTTTAGACCAGACGATCATGTTTGCTTTCCAAGAATTAGTGTTGAGTCTTGTGATGGTGTGTTTTTGTTAGATAAAGAGTTTATTGCGCTCAACATGAACAAACAACTTATAAAGAATTAAAAATAAAGGTGATAAAACCAGAGGTGGTCTTCCATATTAGACAAAAGAATTTTTAGTTTGATTTGTATGGTATGTCGAATCAGACTAACAATTGATCCGTTGATAAAATAAAATCAAGGTTATATAATTCATTAATTCTAAAAATTCATTATCTAATAAGTCCTAATTATAAAAATTGGAAATATATAAAAAATAAAATTAGAAAATAATAATGATGTAAAAAATTGCTTTTAATTTTATTTTAGTTTTATTCAGCACTATATAAAAAAGGAAGTCTTAAATAAATCAGTTTAATCTCCTAGGCAGGATGGGATCGTAGATTTTTCTGATGTATTCCTAACAATCTTCTAAGATATTGTCATGGAAATCTAAAAAATGTTTAATATCTTTTGTGTTACATTTAAATTAATTTAAAATTTTAATATATTAACTTATAGTCATTATTCAATGTGTCATAAAACTAGGGTAAAATTTTTTTTATAAAAGAGTTTAAAATAGTTCACCTTATATTTTTCTATTTGAAAGACATTAAGAGTTAATTAAATTTTTTTAAAAGTTAGATTTTGACTCCTAGAAAAGGGGACAGGTCTATTTCGGAGTTTAGGCCTCGGGGGAAGAGGGTATCGAATTTATAGATTAGTTCAGCTTCTTTTTTTAGTAGCTTACTTTCAAAATTACCCCCTCTCCAGTCACCTCTGACCTTACATATTCCCCAGAATTTTAAATGCTCTAATTTATTTTTATGTATCTCTCTGAAGTGTTTGTATAAGTGAGTGTCTAAATTCCCCTTTTCAATATTACAGAGATGTTCTCTGATCCTGTCACGTAGAAGTCTACTTGTTTCTCCAATTGGTGTTTGCACTCACCTTCTTTATGGATTAAAACCAGACTCTGCATCAACTATGTAATTTTCCGTGGGAGTTTTGCCATGGATCCCCCTCCGGCATGCCACAGTCCAGGTGTTAGTCCCCTTGAAACAACTTTTCCATCACTATCGTGGCCAGAAAGAGTCCCTGTGGGTTTTAAAATTCGCCTGCCTATTGAAGTCAATGGCGGTTCGCCCGGTTCGCACGTTCGCAAACAGTTGCGGAAGTTCGAGTCCGCCGTTCACGAACGGAAAATTTTCAGTTCGCGACATCACTATTTAAAATACTGGGGCTTGAGAAAGATAGTGGGTGATTGTAGAGGTGGTGATATAAACAGAGGCAGAACTCATTTTTCTGTTTAAAACATTAGAGCCATTAGACCTAAATGCTGAATTGGATTTTTTATGTGTTTTGTGATACTTTATTGTTTCACAAAATAGTTAACCAGAGCTCTGAGGAGGCAGTATTCATTCTAGTGTAAATTGCGATTGCACTCAAGCGATCACATTTACTTTCAACTTTTAATACTAGAGATAAACCCTATGCATGCAAACACATGCGATAAATCCCTTTTCGCTAGCGCATAACTGTTAGCGCTCCACTCATAATCTGGCCCTTTATGTGGTATTATTAAGAAAAATCATTTTACATTCACTAAAAAAAGAAATTAAAACATTACTATCCTTGAACAAAAGGGAAGATATTACAATAAAGGAGGCTGATTAGGGAGGTGGTGTTGTGATTATGAGTAGGGAATATTACATGCAAGAATCTTATACAATTCTTACTGATAAGAACACCTATGCAATTTTGAAAAAAAGTAAAGCTAGATCACATCTAAAGGACACTAGACTTTTACTTCACATTTTAAATAAAATAAAATGGAACAACCAATATAGAGCCAGATTACAATTGGAGCATTATTTAACACTCCCGCTCAAACGTTAATTGCGCTAGATGTAAGCTTTTTGCGTACATAGGGTTGCGCTCAAATTACAAGTTGAAAGTAAATTGTTATTGCTCTCGCTGTAACCCAACGAGCATAAAAAGCTGAAATTAAAATATTGCACGCGCAATAACCTATTCTCCATAGTAATCAGTGGAGCAAAAAAGTGGAAAACACCTTATTCGCGTGCAAACCCAATAGCATATTATCAAGTGCATTAACCCGTCATGAAAATATGAATATGTCACATTCCTATGCTCTTCAAATAGGAGAATATGTCCTCTTTATAATAATACATATTTCTACATATATCTAATGGTATTTTGGTACAATTTAATATATATATATATATATACACTGTATATATATATATATATATATATATATATATATATATATATATATATATATATATATATGTTTAATATATATATTTATGCAAATTTATATAATAGATATATACAGATATATGTATACAAATATCTATTTATAAATACTTAGAACATATTCTGCTATGTGCAGAACATTGGAATGTGAAATATTTACAGTAAAGCACATATAAACATATATATTTTTTTTTATATATATATATATATATATATACTTACATATATATATATATATATACATATATATATTCATCTATAGACATGTATATGTATTTATATCTGTGTTAAAGCTCTTTGCAGCTTTTTTTTAACACCTGAGACCTCATAACTTTTGTTTTGTGACACTTGTTTGTTTTATGAAACAGTTAACCAGAGATCTGAGGTCACGCTAACCCAACGCATGCTAACTTCAATTGTGCTCAAGTGATCACATTTATTTTCAACACATAAAAACACCCACAATAAACCCCTTATACCTTGTGCATAACTGTTAGCGATCCACTCGTAATCTGGCCCATACTTGGATATTTATAGATGTTACATCATTTTTTACTGTAATAGAACATCAGAGAGGATTAGAGGCTATTAAATGGAAACTTTCACAGAATATATCTCTAAGTCAAGAGACTCTTGATTTTTTGTTGAAGGCTATGGGGGGTAGTTATCATCGTGTCAACTTTCCTGCCTTCGCCGGCCCAATACACCCGCCTAAGCTCGCCTACCTTCGCCGCCACGGACCTGAAAAAATACGCCTAAGTTATCAATAAATCTGTCAAAAAGCCGCGCACCAAGTACTGTTCCGATCAGCCAATAGAATGCGATCTCAATCTGATTGGCTGATTCAATCAGCCAATCAGATTTTTCCTTCCTTAATTCCGATTGGCTGATAGAATCCTATCAGCCAATCGGAATTGAAGGGACGCCATCTTGGATGACGTCCCTTAAAGGAGCCTTCATTCGTCGTTAGACCGTCGGGGAAGAAGGATGTTCCGCGTCGGCGGGATGAAGATGGATCCTGAAGCAAGAAGATTGAAGACCCCGCTTGGATGGAAAATGATCTTCAGCGCCGCTTGGAAGATGACATCGCCGGATGGAAGACTTCTTCAGCGCCGCTTGGAGGATCACTTCATCGGATGGAAGACTTCTTCAGCGCCCCTTGGAGAATCACTTCTGGCGCTCCGGATCTCCTCTTCAGTTCCATCGGTGGCTCGGCTGAGTGAAGACGACTCAAGGTAGGATGATCCTCAGGGGATTAGTGTTAGGTTATTTTAAGGGGGGTTTGGGTTAGATTAGGGGTATGTGGGTGGTGGGTTTTAGTGTTGGGGGGGTTGTATTTTTCTTTTACAGGCAAAAGAGCAGTTTTCTTTGGGGCATGCCCCACAAAAGGCCCTTTTAAGGGCTGGTAAGGTAAAAGAGCTTTGAACTTTTTTAATGTAGAATAGGGTAGGGAATTTTTTTATTTTGGGGGGCTTTGTTATTTTATTAGGGGGCTTAGATTAGGTGTAATTAGCTTAAAATTGTTGTAATATTTTTTACATGTTTGTAACATGTTTTTTATTTTTTGTAACTTAGCTTTTTTTATTTTTTGTACTTTAGTTAGTTTATGTAATTGTATTTAATTGTAGTTATTTGTAGTTAATTTATTTAATTAATGTAATGATAGTGTAGTGTTAAGTTTAATTGTAACTTAGGTTAGGATTTATTTTACAGGTAATTTTGTATTTCTTTTAGCTAGGTAGTTATTAAATAGTTAATAACTATTTAATAACTATTCTAACTAGCTAAAATAAATACAAAGTTACCTGTAAAATAAATATAAATCCTAAAATAGCTACAATGTAATTATTAATTACATTGTAGCTATCTTAGGGTTTATTTTACAGGTAAGTATTTAGTTTTCAATAGGAATAATTTATTAAAGTATAGTGTAGTGTTAGGTGTAATTGTAACTTAGGTTAGGATTTATTTTACAGGTAAATTTCTCTTTATTTTAGCTAGGTAAGCTATTAAATAGTTAATAACTATTTAATAGCTATTGTACCTAGTTAAAATAAATTGAAATTTGCCTGTAAAAAATAAATAAATCCTAAGATAGCTACAATATAATTATTATTTATATTGTAGCTATATTAGGGTTTATTTTAAAGGTAAGTATTTAGTTTTAAATAGGATTAATTTAGTTAATAATAGAAATATTATTTAGATTTATTTAATTAATATTTAAGTTAGGGGGGTGTTAGGGTTAGTGTTAGACTTAGGTTTAGGGGTTAATAATTTTATTACATTGGCGGCGGTGTGGGGGGGGGCAGGATAGGGGTTAATAAATGTATTATAGGTGGCGACGGTGTAGGGGGGCAGATTAGGGGTTAATAACTTTATTATAGAGGGCGGCGGTATAGGGGGGCAGGATAGGGGTTACTAGGTATAATGTAGCTTGCGGTGGGCTCCGGGAGCGGCGGTTTAGGGGTTAATATGTATACAGTAGCTTGCGGTGGGCTCCGGGAGCGGCGGTTTAGGGGTTAACATGTTTATTATAGTGGCGGTGGGCTCCGGGAGCGGCGGTTTAGGGGGTAAACACTTTATTTAGTTGCAGCGGTGTAGGGGGGACAGATTAGAGGTGTTTAGACTCGGGGTACGTGTTAGGGTGTTAGGTGTAGACATCTCCCATAGGAATCAATGGTATATCTGGCAGCAGCGAACTTGTACTTTCGCTATGGTCATACTCCCATTGATTCCTATGGGATCCGGTGCCTCCAGGGCGGCGGTTTGAAAACCAGGTACGCTGGGCCGGAAAAGTGCTGAGTGTACCTGCTAGTCATTTGATAACTAGCAAAAGTAGTCAGATTGTGCCGCACTTGTGTGCAGAACATCTGGCGTGACGTAAGAATCGATCTGTGTCGGACTGAGTCCGGCGGATCGAAGCTTACGTCACAAAATTCAACTTTTGCCGGTCTCTAGCCTTTGATAACTAAGGCGAATCAGCCTCGCCACAAATACGCTGCGGAATTCCAGCGTATTTGAGGTTGACGGCTTGATAACTACCCCCCTATAAATTTTATATTACAATTTTTTCTGGTTCAACAGTCAGTATTACACATTTGTGGGACTGTCATGGGCACCAGGTTTGCACCAGCTATGCAAACATTTTCATTGATTTTTTTAACTAGTTTTTTATGGAATAACAATACTTTTGGTGCAAGCCTGGTGGCATCGCACAGATATATAGATGATATCATCTTTATATGGAAAGGTGACAAAGATTCACTAAACTAATATTTTCAACATGTTAATAATAATCATTTACCATTAATATTCACTCCAACTATTCATAAGACACAAATAGGTTTTTTTAGACCTCACTATCAAGGTAGACTATTACCAAGACCTGTTCTGAACCTTGCAATAAAACACATGTTGAAAATAACTGCTTTCATCATCCTGCATGGTTAAAAGCCATTCCAAGTGGAAAATGTCTTCGGGTACACAGACATTGCAATAAATTAGATTACTACAAATAACAGTCTTTCCTTTTAAAAGACAGATTTATAGATAAAGGCTATTCCCCTATAGAAATAAAGGAGGACAGACTTCAGGTAAAATAGAACAGAATCAAATTTCATGAATTTTCCTAACTTTGTGACTACGTTTTATAAAGATTTTAAGAAAATCAATCAAATCATTCAAAATTCCAATGGAAGGCTCATTCTGAATCTGATGCTGCCAGAGAAGGCATCAGAACCTAAGTGCAGCAAATGGGATAAGTAGCACAGAGATGGCAGCAAATAAAAATGTATATGATTATATATATATATATATATATATATATATATATAATTATATATATATTATGTGTTAGTATGTGTACATACACATATTAACACAAATAAATATGTATATAAGCATATACATATATATTTACAGGGAACACACAGTTCACATAGAATGCAATGTAAAGGCACTTTTCAGTGCTGTGTTTTTTTTTTAACACCCCACTCCCACAGTTATTTTATAAAAAATTAAAATGGTACAAATTTTATTTCTTTCCTAAAATATGGTGAGTCCACGGCTTGAGTAATTACTGTTGGGAATATCACTCCTGGCCAGCAGGAGGAGTTAAAGAGCACCACAGTTAAATTGCTTAGTATCACTCCATTACCCTTAACCCCCAGTCATTCTCTTTGCCTTCAGTGCATGGAGGAAGTAAAGTTTAGGTGTCTGAAAAAATATTCCACGTCATTCCTTGCAGTCGGGTAGTGGTGGCTTTAAAGCAGTTAGGCACTTGTAAAGAGGTACTTACTGCTTTTTCCTAACAATTGCTGCCCTAGTTTAGAAAGCCAGAGTTGGCTACTCTGTTCTTTCTTTTTCAAAGGTCTCTGTGAAGAACTGTGTATTCTCATACCTTGTAACTGTCTACATGCCGGACAGTGGAGCAGGTAAGTACTTTTTCTTCCAGATGGGGAGACCATACACTTAACAAATTAAAAGACACTGCTTTTTTATTGGGACGTAAATAATCCTGTTGTATGGGTTACACTGAGGCATGAAGCAGGTGCTGTAGCATGTGTGAGACTAACATTTAAACTCTTTTAAAAAGAAAGGGTAAAATGTTTTTATTAGGCTTTATTTTCTGACACATATTTATGTGATAAAACAATTCAAGTTTAAACTGAAAGTAAGGCTGGATTTTCTATTTCAGCAACTTATTAATTTCCCCTTAGCTTTAAAATAAAACAATGCAACATTTTAAACTGTCCGGTTTGAAAAAACAATTATTTCTGGTACTCAGTATACCAGGAAGCTATTTTTAGTGCCTCTCTGTGTCGCAGCAGTAATTTGAGCTCGGCAGTTGCGGTCACATGACCAGCTTTACATCATAACGGTTCTGAGGAAAAAGTTGTTTTTCTCCATTTCTGGGTGATCCGGTCTTAATTGGTAGCGGTAAGGCACCTCAGTAATTGTTGGGTTGCCTGAGGGGTATTTTAGAAGTTTATTTGATGTTTATTAAATGTTTTTTCTTAACTTTCCTCACATAAAGTTAGCTGGGGATCGATCCTAATTTGGGATAAAATTTAAAGTGTATTTTTTCCTTAGCTTATTTTAATTGAATATTAAAATCTTTAAAACTTATCTGTACACGTTTATTTACTGTTCACAACATGTTTGATATAGAGCAAGAGCCTGCTCTCATGAATTCATGCTTATTATGTTTAGATGCACAAATTGCAGCTCCTATGCAATTTTGTTCTTCATGTGTCAAAAAGACCTAAAGAACTAAAAGGTAACATTTTTGAGCCTAATGTCTCTCGGAATGATGCTGTTAAAATAATACCTCAGCTTTCTCCTGCTACGTCCCAAGCCTCAATGGTGTCACATGCAGTGCCCTGCAATTCCTCTATAACTCCTAGTGGAGTTTATTTAAAAGGAGAAATTGCTGCCCAGGTATCTTCCGCGGTATCTGCAGCATTAGCTGCCATTCCCAGATTACAGGGAAAACACAAGAGGAAATCTAGAAATTCAGAAAGTAAGGTGCCTGTCCTCAGTTCTGCTTCCCAAGTTGCCCTTTCTCATATGTCTGATGAGGAAGATACATCAGGACTTTCTGAGGGTGAAATCTCAGATTCGGACAGTATAATTCCTTCTTCTGAGACTGAGGTGGTATCCTTCAGATTTAAAGGGACACTGAACCCAATATTTTTCTTTAATGATTCAGATAGAGCATGCAATTTTAAGCAACTTTCTAATTTACTCCGATTATCAATTTTTCTTCATTCTCTTTCTATCTTTATTTAAAAAGCAGGAATGTGATGCATAGGAGCTGGCCCATTTTTGGTTGAGAACCTGGGTTATGCTTGCTTATTGGTGGGTAAATGTATGCCTCCAATAAGCAAGCACTATCCATGGTGCTGAACCTAAAATGGGCTGGCTGCTAAGATTCACATTCATGATTTTAAAACAAAGATAGCAAGAGAACAAAGAAAAATTGATAATAGAAGTAAATTAGAAAGTTGCTTAAAATTTCATTCTCTATCTGAATCATGAAAGAACAAAATTGGGTTCAGTGTCCCTTAAAGCTTGAACACTTTGTGTGCTTAAACTTTGTGTGCTGTTAAAGGAGGGTTTAGCTACTTTAGATGACTCTGATACTCCTGTCATTGTCACTGCTACAAAATATAGTAACTTAATAGTTTCTTTGATGAACCTTCCACTTTGGAGGTTTTTCCTGTGCCGGACCATGCTAGGGAGATTATCTCACAGGAATGGGAGAAATGAGGGCTGTCTTTTTCCCTGTCTCCCATTTTTTTTTTTTTTTTCCTGTCGAGGACTCCATTACAGACCCTTGGTATACTGTACCCAAAGTTGAAGGGGCCATTTCCACTCTGGCTAAGAGAACCACTATTCATATTGAGGATAGCTGCTCTTTTAAGGATCCAATGGACAAGAAGCCGGAGGCTTATTTAAAAAAGATTTATGTTCATCAAGGTCTCCAATGACAACCTGCGGTGTGTATTGCCACTGTGACAAGTGCAGCATCTTATTGGTTCAACGCCTTGTCTGATTCTCTTAAAGAAGAGACTTCCTTGGATGAAATTCAGGATAGGATTAAGGCTCTTAAGTTGGCCAATTCCTTTATTGCAGATGCCATTTTACAGGTTGTTAGACTAGGAGCTTTATGGTTAAAATCCTGGTCTGTGTCAAGATTCTGGCGATTCCTTAAAAGGGCAAAACCTTGTTTGGACCCAGTTTGGCAGAAATTATCTCTGATATTATGGGTGGAAAAGGGTCTTTTCTACCTCAAGATAAGAAGAATAGGCCTAAAGGATGTCAGAGTAATTTTTGTTCCTTCATAACTTCAGAGGAATGCTTTCCCCTTCTTCTTAAATGCAGGAACAATCCAAGTCTTCTTGGAAACCCAATCAGTCTTGGTGTAGAATGGGGATACAATCAAAGAAATTTGCAGCTGATTCCAAATCAGCATGAAGGGTTTTCCCCCGATCCAGGATTGGATCAGATTGGGGGCAGACTTTCTCTGTTCTCTCAAGCCTGGATACGAGATGTCCCAGATCCCTGGACTGTGGACATAGTATCCCAGGGTTACAAATTGGAATTCAAGACTTTTCCACCTAGAGGCAGATTACTTCCCTCAAGATTATCTGCAGACCAGATAAAGAGAGAGGCGGTCCTGAAATGTACACAACATCTTTCCTCCCTGGGAGTGATAGTTCCAGTTCCAGTCCAGGAACAGGGTTCTCGGGTTCTACTCCAACCTATTTGTGGTTCCTACAAAAGAGGGAACTTTCCATCCCATTCTAGACTTGAAGTGTATAAACAAGTTTCTCAAAGTTCCATAGAATGCAAGCTCAATCCTATTGGCTGATTGGATCATTCTTCAACAGCCATCGGAAGAAGAGGATGCTCTGCGCCAGATGTCTTGAAGATGGACCCGCTCCGTGCCAGATGGATGAAGATAGAAGATGCCGTCTAGATGAAGACTTCTGCCGGCTTCGAGGAGGACTTCTGCCTGCTTGGGTGAAGACTTCTGCCGGCTTCGAGAAGGACTTATGCCCACTTGGATGAAGACTTCTGCCGCCTGGATGAGGATGGATGTCTGGTCTTCAAAAACTGTAAGTGGAACGTCGGGGTTAGTATTACGTTTTTTAAGGGTTTATTGGGTGGGTTTTATTTTTAGCTTAGGTATTTGGGCAATATAAAAGAGCTAAATGCCCTTTTAAGGGCAATGCCCATCCAAATGCCCTTTTCAGGGCAATGGGGGGCTTAGGTTTATTTAGATAGGATTTATTTGGGGGGTTTGGTTGTGTGGGTGTTGGGTTTTACTGTTGGGGGGTTGTTTGTATTTTTTTTTACAGGTAAAAGAGCTGATTTTTTGGGGGCAATGCCCAGCAAAAGGCCCTTTTAAGGGCCATTTGCAGTTTAGTGTAGGCTAGGTTTTTTTTTTTTATTTTGAGGGGGCTTTTTTATTTTGATAGGGCTATTAGATTAGGAGTAATTCGTTTTTATTTTTGATAATTTCTTTTTTTATTTTGTGTAATTTAGTGTTTATTTTTTTGGTAATTTAGATAAATGTATTTTGTTAATGTAATTTATTTAATTTTATTGTAATGTTAGGTGTTAGTGTAACTCAGGTTAGGTTTTATTTTACAGATAACTTTGTATTTATTTTAACTAGGTAGCTAGTAAATAGTTAATAACTATTTACTAACTAGTCTACCTAGTTAAAATAAATACAAACTTACCTGTGAAATAAAAATAACACCTAAACTAACTACAATGTAACTATTAGTTATATTGTAGCTAGTTTAGGGTTTATTTTACAGGTAAGTATGTATTTAGTTTTAAATAGGAATTAGTTAGTTATTAATAGTAGGTTTTATTTAGATTTATTTTAATTATATTAAGTTAGGGGGGTGATAGGGTTAGGGTTAAGTTAGGGTTAGGTTTAGAGGTTAATAGGTTTATTATAGTGGCAGAGAGGGGGCAGACGGCAGATTAGGGGTTAATAATATTTAAATAGTGTTTGCGATGCGGGTGGGCGGCGGTTTGGAGGCTAAAAATTTTGTTATAGCGGCGACGATGTCAGGGAGCGGCGGAATAGGGGTTAATACATTTTTTAAGTGGCGGCGATGTCCGAAGCGGAAGATTAGGGGTTAATAATTTTATTTTATTGTTTGTGATGTGGGATGGCCTCGGTTTAGGGGTTAATAGGTAGTTTATGGGTGTTAGTGTACTTTTTAACACTTAAGTTATGAGTTTTATGCTACAGCTTTGTAGTGTAAAACTCATAACTACTGACTTTAGATGGCGGTACGGATCTTGTGGTTATAGGGTGTACCGCTCACTTTTTGGCCTCCCAGGCAAAACTCGTAATACCAGTGCTATGGGAGTCCCATTGAAAAAGGACATTTTTAAAAGTGCGGTACTGACGTTGCGTGACGGCCAAAAAAGGGTGCGGTACACCTATACCTACAAGACTCGTAATAGCAGCGTTAGGGGAAAAGCAGAGTTATACTCATAATGCAAAACTCGTAATCTGGCTGTGATTTTATTAAGGAAATTATATAACCAAGAATTCTTTTGCAAGATTTTATTGGAATCTGTTGTCATAAAGAAAGAACTGCCTTCCCATTAATCAAAGTAGACTTGTCATTGGTGATATTTTTTTTGTATTTTGGTGCATACAGAATGTTAATTGTATTACTATTTTTATTTTTTCACTATTCTGTATTTACTTGTGGTATTAATACCATTTTTATGACACTAATTTTACTTTTATTACAGTATCATATGATTGCTCCAAAATGACCACCTGATTGGGAACTAGTAGTCTAAAATTACACGTTTGAGAACTATATATATAATATTGATGCTACTGGTCGTCTTTGTCACATGATCAACTTTTTCACTGAAAATAGTTCTTTCTTTATTTATTAACACCTTAGTTTAAATACATTTATAAAGAAATCTAGACTGTTAAATATTCAAATAGGGGGGACATTTAAATTAAAATTAGATATTTTACATGATCATGTTAACTTTTTATTTTTAATTGATTTATATCTCTGACAAATTTATTATTTAGTTTTTAAATGTTGAATAGTAGGACATTAAGCTCACTTGTAAACCTCTTTCCTGCGCATGTGCAACAAATGCAGGGATTAGAAGGTATGTTTAGTTAATGCACTATATATAATGTAAGGGGATTTATACAGGTTTGCAGACCTTTCACTATGATTTTAAATGCTCTTGAAAAAGGCAGCTGTGTCTGCCAAAACTAGTTGAGCTTTTTTACTCAGATTTTAAGTTTTTTTTTATGGGATTTTATTAAAGGGAAATAAAACCCAACATTTTTCTTTCATGGTTCAGATAGAACATACAATTTTAAATAACTTTTGAATTTACTTCTATAATCAGCACGGCTCTGCAGCTCTAAATGGCATCAGATTTGCAACAAAGTATTTTGAAAGGTTGACATATGTTTTTTTTCCCCCCCATTTTCCCCAACCAAGAGCACCACTTCAAATATGGTGTACACATGTTCTCATCTGTCAGCTGTACTTATGGATTTTGAAAATGCTGTACTCTATATGGTCTTGGTGGAACCATAAGCTGTGGTACTCAGTCTCATACTATTAGATCTGGTTAAATGCAGGATTTAGACTTGTTTGTATGTATTTCAAAATTAAGTCAGCTGTAGTGTAAACTTAACAGTGCTAAGTTAACCTGTCTCATTTCAAACACTGAGCAATCTTAGTCTGAGAGTATATCATTTTATGCAGATGTAAAAATCTTAGATAAAATGCCTTCTTGCATCTGGAAAGTCCTTGCATAAAGGGGCTGTAAAATGGAATGTAATTATAGAAAAACTCATATCTGCCAAAAGGGCACCTACCATTTGTGTATTGAGGAGGAAACATTTCTGCATGGCTTTAAATATAGAATTTCTACAGCATTGTCAAATAATCATAATTACACTGCTGCATATTGCTAAAAAAAATATTTTTATGGAACCCTGGCCCCACCATACAACTACTTCCACACTGAAGTTACAATCCGAAATTGCACAAAAAAATAAAAAACATTTACTAAGTAAGTCCTACCTCCTCTGCAAAGTGATCTGCCATCTGACTCAGGCACACACTGTACAAATGTAAGTGACAAGTCTGTCTCACACTGTGCATAGTGGTTTAGTGCACACTCAGAAATCCTCTCAAATGCTAATGTTTTACTTCTTGTAACAACATTTCCCACGCTCAATAGCACTCTGCTGTAGTACCCTCTGGTGGCTGCCAAAATTAGAAAAAATAAATAAAAATAAAGTTGTTCTTGCCTCATGGAGCCGCTGGCCCATTGGGCCCCTGACAGGAGTCACCCCTGTCACCCCCTGATGGCGGCCCTGCTCTTGAAAAAGGCAGCTGTGTCTGCCCGAACTAGTTGAGCTTTTTTATTCAGATTTAAAAAAAAAATTATGGGATTTTATTAAAGGGACATAAAACCCAACATTTTTTTTCATGGTTCAGATAAAATGTACAATTTTAAATAACTTTCAAATTTACTTCTATAATCAAATTTTCTTTTTTTTCTGTCCTTTGTTGAAAAGCAGAAAAGAAAGCTCAGGAGCATGCACATCTCTGCAGCTCTAAATGGCAACAGATTTGCAACAATATTATACATTAGCAAGAGCACTAGATGGCAGCACTATTTCATGTCATGTACTGCTGCAGACATGTGCACACTACCTATCTGGATATCTCTTTATCAAAAGATAACATGGGAACAAAGCAAATTTGATTATGGAAGTAAAACATTTTTAGCATTTTTTTCCCCATTTTTTACAGGAATATTTTTTATATTTTGAACTTAGATTTTTGCATTTTGTATTGACAATAGATTTTTTATTTAATGGGGCTTTTCATGTTTAAGGGGACTTTAGATTTAGAAATTGACGCCTAGATTTAGAGTTCTTCGTTAGCCGTCCAAACGCTGGATTTTACCGCCCGCTGGTATTTAGAGTCAGTCAGGAAAGGGTCTAACGCTCACTTTCCCGCCGCGACTTTTCCATACCGCAGATCCCCTTACGCCAATTGCGTATCCTATCTTTTCAATGGGATCTTTCTAATGCTGGTATTTAGAGTCTTGGCTGAAGTGAGCGTTAGAACTCTAACGACAAAACTCCAGCCGCAGAAAAAAGTCAGGAGTTAAGAGCTTTATGGGCTAACGCCTGTTCATAAAGCTCTTAACTACTGTGCTCTAAAGAACACTAACACCCATAAACTACCTATGCACCCCTAAACCGAGGCCCCCCACATCGCCGCCACCCTATTAAAAATTTTTAACCCCTAATCTGCCGACCGCACACCGCCGCCACCTACATTATCCCTATGTACCCCTAATCTGTGCCCCTAACACCGCCGACACCTACATAATATTTATTAACCCCTAATCTGACCCCCCCAACGTTGCAGCTACCTACCTACAATTATTAACCCCTAATCTGCCGACCGGACCTCACCGCTACTATAATAAAGTTATTAACCCCTAATCCGCCTCACTCCCGCCTCAAAAACCCTATAATAAATATTATTAACCCCTAATCTGCCCTCCCTAACATCGCAGACACCTAACTTCAAGTATTAACCCCTAATCTGCCGACCGGACCTCGCCGCTACTCTAATAAATGTATTAACCCCTAAAGCTAAGTCTAACCCTAACCCTAACACCCCCGAAATTAAATATAATTTTAATATAACGAAATAAAATAATTCTTATTAAATAAATTATTCCTATTTAAAGCTAAATACTTACCTGTAAAATAAACCCTAATATAGCTACAATGTAAATAATAATTATATTGTAGCTATTTTAGGATTAATATTTATTTTACAGGCAACTTTGTATTTATTTTAACCAGGTACAATAGCTATTAAATAGTTAATAACTATTTAATAGCTACTTAGATAAAATAAATTACCTGTAAAATAAATCCTAACCTAAGTTACAATTAAACCTAACACTACACTATCAATAAATAAATTAAATAAACTATATACAATTATCTACAATTAAATCAACTAAACTAAATTACAAAAAAAACCAAACACTAAATAACAAAAAATAAAAAAAGATTACAAGAATTTTAAACTAATTACACCTACTCTAAGCCCCCTAAAAAAATAACAAAGCCCCCCAAAATAAAAAAAATGCCCTACCCTATTCTAAAATAAAAATGGTAAAGCTCTTTTACCTTACCAGCCCTTAAAAGGGCCTTTTGCGGGGCATGCCCCAAAGAATTCTGCTCTTTTGCCTGTAAAAAAAAACATACAATACCCCCCCCAACATTACAACCCACCACCCACATACCCCTAATCTAACCCAAACCCCCCTTAAATAAACCTAACACTAAGCCCCTGAAGATCTCCCTACCTTGTCTTCACCACGCCGGGTATCACCGATCCGTCCAGAAGAGGGTCCGAAGTCTTCATCCTATCCGGCAAGAAGAGCTCCTCCAGAGGGTCCAAAGTCTTCATCCTATCCGGGCAGAAGAGGAGATCCGGACCGGCAAACATCTTCATCCAGGCGGCATCTTCTATCTTCTTCAATCCGGCGCGGAGCGGGACCATCCTCAAGCAGCCGACGCGGAGCTATCCTTCTTCACCGACGGACTAACAATGAATGAAGGTTCCTTTAAGGGACGTCATCCAAGACGGCGTCCCTCAAATTCCAATTGGCTGATAGGATTCTATCAGCCAATCGGAATTAAGGTAGGAAAAATCTGATTGGCTGATTGAATCAGCCAATCAGATTCAAGTTCAATCCGATTGGCTGATTGGATCAGCCAATCAGATTGAGCTCGCATTCTATTGGCTGATCGGAACAGCCAATAGAATGCAAGCTCAATCTGATTGGCTGATCCAATCAGCCAATTGGATTGAACTTGAATCTGATTGGCTGATTCAATCAGCCAATCAGATTTTTCCTACCTTAATTCCGATTGGCTGATATAATCCTATCAGCCAATCGGAATTGGAGGGACGCCATCTTGGATGACATCATTTAAAGGAACCTTCATTCATCGTTAGTCCGTCAGTGAAGAAGGATGGCTCCGCGTCGGCTGCTTGAAGATGGTCGTGCTCCGCGCCGGATGGAAGAAGATAGAAGATGCCGTCTGGATGAAGATGTTTGCTGGTCCGGATCTCCTCTTCTGCCCGGATAGGATGAAGACTTTGGACCCTCTGGAGGAGCTCTTCTTGCCGGATAGGATGAAGACTACGGACCCTCTTCTGGACGGATCGATGATACCCGGCGTGGTGAAGACAAGGTAGGGAGATCTTCAGGGGCTTAGTGTTAGGTTTTTTAAGGGGGGTTTGGGTTAGATTAGGGGTATGTGGGTGGTGGGTTGTAATGTTGGGGGGGAGTATTGTATGTTTTTTTTACAGGCAAAAGAGCAGAATTCTTTGGGGCATGCCCCGCAAAAGGCCCTTTTAAGGGCTGGTAAGGTAAAAGAGCTTTACCATTTTTATTTTAGAATAGGGTAGGGCATTTTTTTATTTTGGGGGGCTTTGTTATTTTTTTAGGGGGCTTAGAGTAGGTGTAATTAGTTTAAAATTCTTGTAATCTTTTTTTATTTTTTGTAATTTAGTGTTTGTTTTTTTTGTAATTTAGTGTTTTTTGTTTTTTTGTAATTTAGTTTAGTTTATATAATTGTAGGTAATTGTAGGTAGTTTATTTAATTTATTTATTGATAGTGTAGTGTTAGGTTTAATTGTAACTTAGGTTAGGATTTATTTTACAGGTAATTTTGTAATTATTTTAACTAGGTAACTATTAAATAGTTATTAACTATTTAATAGCTATTGTACCTGGTTAAAATAAATACAAAGTTGCCTGTAAAATAAATATTAATCCTAAAATAGCTACAATATAATTATTATTTATATTGTAGCTATATTAGGGTTTATTTTACAGGTAAGTATTTAGCTTGAAATAGGATTAATTTATTTAATAAGATTTATTTTATTTCGTTAGATTAAAATTATATTTAACTTAGGGGGGGTGTTAGTGTTAGGGTTAGACTTAGCTTTAGTGGTTAATACATTTATTAGAGTAGCGGTGAGGTCCGGTCGGCAGATTAGGGGTTAATAAGTGTAGGTAGGTGGCGGCGACGTTGGGGGCGGCAGATTAGGGGTTAATAAATATAATATAGGGGTCGGCGGTGTTAAGGGCAGCAGATTAGGGGTACATAGGGATAACGTAGGTTGCGGCGGTGTACGGAGCGGAAGATTAGGGGTTAAAAATAATATGCAGGGGTCATCGATAGCGGGGGGTGGCAGATTAGGGGTTAATAAGTGTAAGGTTAGGGGTGTTTAGACTCGGGTACATGTTAGGGTGTTAGGTGCAGACTTAGGAAGTGTTTCCCCATAGGAAACAATGGGGCTGCGTTAGGAGCGGAACGCTGCTTTTTTGCAGGTGTTAGGTTTTTTTTCAGCCCAAACTGCCCCATTGTTTCCTATGGGGGAATCGTGCACGAGCACGTTTTTGAAGCTGGCCGCGTCTGTAAGCACCGCTGGTATTGAGAGTTGCAGTGGCGGTAAATTATGCTCTACGCTCCCTTTTTGGAGCCTAACGCAGCCCTTCTGTGAACTCTAAATACCAGCGGTATTTAAAAGGTGCGGGGGAAAAAATACACGCGTAGCTAACGTACCCCTTTGGCCGCAGAACTCTAAATCTAGCCGATAATTTTTTAGGAGTGGCTAATTCTATTTGTTAGCTGTACTTTTGATTTAGAATAGGAGTTTTTAGGGTAGGTTATTATTTTTAATTTTAAGTATTTTGTAATGTCTTGTATTTTTATTTGTAACTTAGGGGGTCTTAGGTTAGGGGTCTAGGGTTAACAGTATAGGGTTTTTTTATGCATTGGGGTTGTGGCAGTTGTAACAACACCTTTTTTTACTTTATTGTCTTAAAAAAGGCACTAACCTTCAATTTATTTAGGCAAAAAAGGTCTCACTTCTTTGAAGAGAGTTTTCTGAGTACAATATTATTTATTTTGTATTTATATATTTATAAGAAATTACTTGAATGGGTATAAATTAAAATAATCATTTATTTTACTTTTTATAATATGTAAATTAGTTAACAGAAATAAGGGAAAAAAACATTAGTATCCAAAATACACAGAGTTAACAATTAATAGCGCTTTCTTGTTGGATGTTGTACATACTTCAGGGAGTGCTAATGGCCAAGCTGTTGACAGGTTTCATAGATAAATAAGAGATGTGTGGCAGTTAGCTCATTGCTCTGAACTGATGCAGAGAGAGAGACTGTGCTTTCCTGTCTCTGAGATGGGGATACATTATAAAGGCAGGAATGTTGGTAACAAGACCTGCTGGGGGAGGAGCCTGCAGTTTACCTGCTGGCCGGCATGTTGAGAGGACGCCGTTTGCATCAGATCCCCGCTCTCCGCCACTTACCTAGGATGCTTGCCTAGGTTTTGAGTGTTGCGCTCGGTGGGATTGTGACCCGCGCGGGAGATAGAGTCTACCAAGCCTGTGGCAGCAGCTGCATGCCAGTCAGCTTTTCCTTTTAAATTCACAAGCTTACCTAGAGGGGATTGCCGAAATTCCAGGGCCCGTAGTGTGGGCCGTTACAAATACCAGCAGCGGGTTGACAGCAGCAAGCCCGATTTCTTTCATGGACGCTCACTGGTGAACAGCTGAGGTACACGGAGAGCGTTTGGCAGCTAACCAGTTCACTTTCCGGATTGCTCCCTGGTGAGTTCCAAGGCCCGGAGTGTGGGCCGTTACAATTCCAGCAGAGGGTCGACAGCACCAAGCCCGATTTCTTCCATGGATGCTCCCTGGTGAGCAGCTGAGGTACACGGAGAGCGTTTGGCAGCTAACCTGTTCACTTTTCTGATCGCTCCCTGGTGAGTTCCAGGGCTTGGAGTGTGGGCCGTTACAATACCAGCAGTGGGTCGACAGCAGCAAGCCTGATTTCTTCCATGGACGCTCCCTGGTGAGCAGCAGAGGTACACGGAGATCGTTGGCAGCTATCCTGTTCGCTTTCTAGATCGCTCCCTGGTGAGCAGTTAAGTCGGAGCCGGAATATTCAGTAACAGGTTGGTTGGCTGCGTGGGTGCTCCCTGGAGAGCCGCAGAGAGAGTCGGGGAACCTGAAATAACTATCCGTCATTGAGCCTGCTTGGTGATCAGCAGAAATATCTAGTGATCCCGCTGCAGCAATTAGGCTACAGCCTTAGCGCTCCCTAGAGAGTAGCTGAGCCATTGGAATTTGTCATTCTGAGATGCTACTTGGTCTGTGGAGCCGTTGAGAAAGGAGCCCCATTATTCCCTCCTATATAAATTTTTTCTCGCTGGCATAGCCCCTGTAAGAAGCGCCAGCTGTCTGGGGGTGCTGACAGGTGAACTTCTTGCCACAGTTGCCGGTGGAAAACGGCGGACGCTGTATGTTAAAGGGCTGGTTGGGGGCTAGTTTATATGGAGGTCTCTTAAAGTCTCACACTGTTAAGAAGTACCTGGACATACCTATATAAAACTTGCTCTGTTTATTTTCTTTTTATATCCTTGTTTAGTTGCTCTTGGGGCTGGTAGCTTAGCTCCTTAAGATATGAACTTGTTATTATAACTACTTCATTGCTCATTCTCCTTATGTTTTGGATACATCGCGTGTTGTTGTTGTAAGTGTTGTAAGCCTGAAAATATAGACAACACTAGTTTATGCCTGTTACTGGGAACAATCCCAGCTAAAGCTATTTATAGAGAAGGTTGCGAAGAAGTCTAGTCGGTCCCCTAAAATCTCTGTTTAAATATCCAGGTTCTAATTCCTAGTCATTTTAGTTTTTGAGAGTTCTACTTCAGGCTGTTAAGAATAAGAATAGTTTGAGACTAGGGTTGTGCTAGTCTTAGCCCTTAAGTTATTACCAGGGTAGGTCTCTCAGTAATTCAGCAAGGGCTATGTGGCCGTTTGTGAGAGGCCACTAAATTGGGACTACCTTTTTATTTGGTGCATTTTCTCTCAAGAGCACGGGGTGTTGTTTGGAGATCTGGGTTGATTTTTTGTTCTATGGTGACTCTATTCACATGGCCTAATTCACGTTATTTGTTTTTCTTTTTGCACTAGTGCACTTTTTTTTTTATTTGTGTTGTGTTTCTCTCTTCCTTGCTCCCTTTTCACTAATTGTATGCCCCGTGGGACATACTCTTAACACTATTGTTAGTTTCACTATCACTATTAACTCGACCGATATATTTATTTATTTATTTATTTATTTATTTATTTTCCCTTCTTCACATTAACTCACTCACGAATCTATGGATAAATTCCTTTCACAAGGGAAATCCTCGTCCCCTAAAATGCCAAGTAGAGCCAAAGATAGAAGAGCAAAGACGCTTGATGCTAGTATAGATATTGTGGCAGAGTCAAGTACTAATATGGTGGATACACAGGCTTTAATTGCCCATCTATCAGATTTATTTTCACCCCAATTTGAGGTAATTAAAAAGGAGTTGGGATCTATTTCCCTGGAAATTACTTCTCTATCCTCTGAAGTTAGACAGTTCTCCAATAGAATACTAGAAGCAGAGAATAGGATATCAGACTTGGAGGACCAAGTTACTGCTCAAGGGAATACAATTATGCAGCAGGATGTCAAAATTAATACTTTACAGGGTCATTTAGATGACATGGAAGATAGGGCAAGGAGGAATAACATCCGGATTGTGGGTCTCCCAAAAACTCAGGAATTTGATGATTTACTAAAATTTACTTCTGTATTACTCCCGCAGAGACTGGGAGTTCCACAGTCGATGTTACCTATTGCGATAGAGAGAGCCCATAGAGTTGGTCCAAAGAAAATTCCAGAGTCCGGTCAAGGCAGAAACAGAATGTGTATTTGTAAGGTATTAAACTTTCAGGATAAGTTAGAAATATTGAAATTATTTAAAAATCTGAAAGAGCCCTTAATGATTGGTAGTAGCAAAGTCCTCTTGTTTCAGGACTTTTCAGTTGAAACCTCCCAGAGAAGACGTATGATGGCCCCTTTTTGTACTCAAATTATTAACAAAGGTATTCAGGCCCGAATGTTATATCCTGCCAAAATAGTAATTGAGTTCAAGGGTTCCCGTCTGGTCTTCTCTGAGGTAGGTGAAGTGAAAGAATTTTTGAAAGATAAATGAGGTTCTGGGTTAGTCCTTATATAAGAGCGAAACCTCTTTTTTTCATTATAATGGTGTTTTTTCAAGTATTTAATGTCGATGCTGAATATCTTCTTTTTCTTTTAACTTTTTTTATTTCTTTTTCTCAGGTATTTTATGAAAATGCTGGTATGCTTTGTTGTTATGTTGGATTAAGGTTGCCCCTCCCATCTCTTATTCTTTTTTTTTTTTGTCCCTCCTCTCTCCCCCACCTTCCTCTCTTCTGTCTGATACAGGGGGTCATTAGTTATTTTTAGTATATGAAGCTTAAACTAGTTTCGTGGAATGTGGGTGGGGTCTCTTCACCCATTAAACATAAGATGATTATTAAATTTCTTGCTAGAAGTAAACCAGATATCGCACTTTTGCAGGAGACTCACCTGGAAGAAATGGAAGCCAAGAAATTACAGATAAAATGGGTAGGAGAAGTGATTTCTTCTCCGGCTAGAGGTAGGAAATGTGGGATAGCGATACTTATTAATAAATCCTTAGACTTTAAGATTATTCAGTCTGAAATCGACCCTGAGGCTAGATTTATTATTCTTCATATATGTATAGATAATGTCAAAATTACATTATGTAATATTTATGGTCCTAATAAATTTAATCGGGTCTTTTGGGACATGATTAAAATTAAGCTGTTTCCATTTGTTAAAGAGAATTTGGTCATTGGCGGGGACTTTAATATGACCCTATATCCAGAACTGGACAGGTTGGTAGGTAGAAACTTACGGGAGAACAGTAGAAGTTCTAAGTATTTTTAAAATTTTTGCCAGAAATTACAGGTTTATGACATATGGTGGAGACAGAATCCAGATCTGCGAAGTTTTACCTGTGAATGTAAAGCACATAGAACATTCTCACTTATAGATTTATTCCTTGTTGTGGAGTCACTTTCGTTGGGTAAACCGGAGACAGAGATTTGGAGAGATCGCAATTTCGGATCATGCCATAATTTCTCTTGTCTTGCATTCTCAGGATAGAACTCCAAGTAAATTCCCCAGATTTTTTTACCCGTGGTACCTATATAGTGATCCTGGATTTCTATCCTGGTTAGAACATAGGTGGCAGGAATATACTAGGCTTAATGTTTCATACTCACATAAAATAGAAGTTTTTTGGGAAGCGGGCAAAGCCGTATTAAGGGGTGATATTAAGAGCTTCTTGGATGTAAGATATAAGAAATCCCGAGCCAGGGATAGGCAATTGTCTAATCAAGTACGAAATGCTTTTAAGAAATATTAAATATTAGAGAAAACTGGTCCACATATTCAAATAGTAAGAAGGAGAGAGATGTCTTTTTAATGCAGAAACATCAGGAGGAGGAGTTAAAAATTAACCTACGGTTTAAGGGATTTCATGGGTCCTCAGCTAAAAATCTGGCAAGATTGGTTAAAGCTAGGGACAAGAAGAACCTGATCCCCTTGATCCAATACAGGGGCAGACGTACCTCTGAAGTTGATGAGATTTTGGGAATTTTTTTAGAGTTTTACCAGCAATTATATGCTGAAGGGGATTTTAATGAAGAAAATCAGATGAACTTTTGGTCACAAATTATTGTCCCTAAAATTTCAACTGAAGATCTTGAATTGCTAAATGCGCCTATTTCGGTTGAGGAGATAAGCAAGGCTATTGACCAGGCAAAACTTAATAAAGCAGCCGGGCCAGATGGTTTACCAGCAGAGTTCTATAAAAGTTTATCTAGGCAAGTTATACCTATTCTAGGAGACTTATACAATAGTTATTTTTTAAATAGTAGTAATATTTCAGCATATTTCTCAGCAGCTAATATTTCCTTGATCTTGAAAAAAAGGAAAAACCCGGAAGATCCTACATCATGTAGGCCTATTTCCGTCCTTAATACGGATTATAAAATTCTTGCCTCTATTATTTCCCATAGACTAGTCCAGTGTCTAGATAAACTGATTCATCCAGATCAGGCTGGCTTTATGCCATCCCGGAGTTCTGCTAAAAATATAAGGAAACTTATAACGTTAGTTGATTTTTTATGGAACACAGATCAGTGTAAGAAGAGGAATATTGCGGTCCTTACGCTAGATGCAGTCAAAGGGGCCTAGTTGTCAAGCCGTCAACCTCAAATACGCTGGAATTCCGCAGCGTATTTGTGGCGAGGCTGATTCGCCTTAGTTATCAAAGGCTTCAGACCGGCAAAAGTAGAATTTTGTGACGTAAACTTCGATCCGCCAGACTCCGTCCGACACAGATCGATTCTTACGTCACTCCAGATGTTCCGCACACAAGTGCGGCACAATCTGACTACTTTTGCTAGTTATCAAAAAACTAGCAGGTACGCTCGGCACTTTTACGGCCCAGCGTACCTGGTTTTCAATCCGCCAGCCTGGAGGCGGCGGATCCCATAGGAATCAATGGGAGTCTGACCATAGCGAAAGTACAAGTTCGCTGCTGACAGACATCCCATTGATTTCTAAGGGAGCTGTCTCCACCTAACACCCTAACATGTACCCCGAGTCTAAACACCACTAATCTGCCCCCCTACACCGCCGCAACTAAATAAAGTTATTACCCCCTAAACCGCCGCTCCCGGAGCCCACCGCAACTATAATAAATGTCTTAACCCCTAAACCGCCGCTCCCGGAGCCCACCGCCACCTACATTATACCTATTAACCCCTATCCTGCCCCCCCTATACCGCCACCCTCTGTAATAAAGTTATTAACCCCTATCCTGCCGATCCCACACCTCGCCGCAAATAAATAAATAGTTTAACCCCTAAACCGCCGCTCCCTGAACCCACCGCAACCTATATTAAATTTATTAACCCCTATCCTGCCCCCCCTACACAGTCGCCACCTATAATAAATTTATTAACCCCTATCCTGCCCCCCACTACACAGCCACCACTGTAATAAAATTATCAACCCCTAAACCTAAGTCTAACACTAACCCTAACACCCCCTAACTTAAATATTAGTTAAATTCATCTAAATCATATTTATATTATTAACTAAGTTAATCCTATTTAAAACTAAATACTGACCTATAAAATAAACCCTAATATAGCTACAATATAAATAATAATTATATTGTTGCTATCTTAGGATTTATTTTTATTTTACAGGTACCTTTCAATTTATTTTAACTAGGTACAATAGCTATTAAATAACTATTTAATAGCTTACCTAGCTAAAATAAAGAGAAAATTACCTGTAAAATAAAAACTAACCTAAGTTACAATTACACCTAACACTACACTATACTTTAATAAATTATTCCTATTTAAAACTAAATACTTACCTGTAAAATAAACCCTAAGATAGCTACAATGTAATTCATAATTACATTGTAGCTATTTTAGGATTTATATTTATTTTACAGGTAACTTTGTATTTATTTTAGCTAGTTAGAATAGTTATTTAATAACTACCTAGCTAAAAGAAATACAAAATTACCTGTAAAATAAATCCTAACCTAAGTTACAATTAAACCTAACACTACACTATCATTACATTAATTAAATAAATTAAATACAAATAACTACAATTAAATACAATTACATAAACTAACTAAAGTACAAAAAATAAAAAAGCTGTTACAAACATTTAAAAACATATTACAACAATTTTAAGCTACTTACACCTAATCTAAGCCCCCTAATAAAATAACAAAACCCCCCCAAAATAAAAAAATGCCCTACCCTATTCTACATTAAAAAAGTTCAAAGCTCTTTTACCTTACCAGCCCTTAAAAGGGCCTTTTGTGGGGGCATGCCCCAAAGTTCAGCTCTTTTGCCTGTAAAAGAAAAATACAACCCCCCCCCCAACATTAAAACCCACCACCCACATACCCCTAATCTAACCCAAACCCCCCTTAAAATAACCTAACATTAATCCCCTGAAGATCATCCTACCTTTAATTGTCTTCACTCAGCCGAGCCACCGATGGAACTGAAGAGGACATCCGGACCGGCAGAAGTTATCCTCCAAGGGGCGCTGAAGAAATCTTCCATCCGATGAAGTGATCCTCCAAGTGGCGCTGAAGAAATCTTCCATCCGGGCGAGGTCATCTTCCAAGAGGCGCTGAAGAAGTCTTCTATCCGGGCGAGGTCATCGTCGAAGCCGGGTCTTGAATCTTCATCCCGCCGACGCGGAACATCCTCCTTTCCCGACGAACAACTGACGAATGAAGGCTCCTTTAAGGGTCGTCATCCAAGATGGCGTCCCTTCAATTCCGATTGGCTGATAGGATTCTATCAGCCAATCGGAATTAAGGTAGGAAAATCTGATTGGCTGATGGAATCAGCCAATCAGATTCAAGTTCAATCCGATTGGCTGATCCAATCAGCCAATCAGATTGAGCTTGCATTCTATTGGCTGTTCCGATCAGCCAATAGAATGCGAGCTCAATCTGATTGGCTGATTGGATCAGCCAATCGGATTGAACTTGAATCTGATTGGCTGATTCCATCAGCCAATCAGATTTTTCCTACCTTAATTCCGATTGGTTGATAGAATCCTATCAGCCAATCGGAATTGAAGGGACGCCATCTTGGATGACGTCCCTTAAAGGAGCCTTCATTCGTCGGTAGTTCGTCGAGAAAGGAGGATGTTCCGCGTCGGCGGGATGAAGATTCAAGACCCGGCTTCGACGATGACCTCGTCCGATCAGCCAATAGAATGCGAGCTCAATCTGATTGGCTGATTGGATCAGCCAATCGGATTGAACTTGAATCTGATTGGCTGATTCCATCAGCCAATCAGATTTTTCCTACCTTAATTCCGATTGGCTGATAGAATCCTATCAGCCAATCGGAATTGAAGGGACGCCATCTTGGATGACGTCCCTTAAAGGAGCCTTCATTCGTCGGTAGTTCGTCGAGAAAGGAGGATGTTCTGCGTCGGCGGGATGAAGATTCAAGACCCGGCTTCGACGATGACCTCGCCTGGATAGAAGACTTCTTCAGCGCCTCTTGGAAGATGACCTCGCCCGGATGGAAGATTTCTTCAGCGCCGCTTGGAGGATCACTTCATCGGATGGAAGATTTCTTCAGCGCCCCTTGGAGGATAACTTCTGCCGGTCCGGATGTCCTCTTCAGTTCCATCGGTGGCTCGGCTGAGTGAAGACAACTAAAGGTAGGATGATCTTCAGGGGATTAGTGTTAGGTTATTTTAAGGGGGTTTGGGTTAGATTAGGGGTATGTGGGTGGTGGGTTTTAATGTTGGGGGGGTTGTATTTTTCTTTTACAGGCAAAAGAGCTGAACTTTGGGGCATGCCCCCACAAAAGGCCCTTTTAAGGGCTGGTAAGGTAAAAGAGCTTTGAACGTTTTTAATGTAGAATAGGGTAGGGCATTTTTTTATTTTGGGGGGGTTTGTTATTTTATTAGGGGGCTTAGATTAGGTGTAAGTAGCTTAAAATTGTTGTAATATGTTTTTAAATGTTTGTAACTTTTTTTTATTTTTTTGTAACTTAGCTTTTTTTATTTTTTGTACTTTAGTTAGTTTATGTAATTGTATTTAATTGTAGTTATTTGTAGGTAGTTTAATTAATTCATTTAATGATAGTGTAGTGTTAGGTTTAATTGTAACTTAGGTTAGGATTTATTTTACAGGTAATTTTGTATTTCTTTTAGCTAGGTAGTTATTATATAGTTAATAACTATTTAATAACTATTCTAACTAGCTAAAATAAATACAAAGTTACCTGTAAAATAAATATAAATCCTAAAATAGCTACAATGTAATTATGAATTACATTGTAGCTATATTAGGGTTTATTTTACAGGTAAGTATTTAGTTTTAAATAGGAATAATTTATTAAAGTATAGTGTAGTGTTAGGTGTAATTGTAACTTAGGTTAGTTTTTATTTTACAGGTAAATTTCTCTTTATTTTAGCTAGGTAAGCTATTAAATAGTTAATAACTATTTAATAGCTATTGTACCTAGTTAAAATAAATTGAAAGATGCCTGTAAAATAAAAATAAATCCTAAGATAGCTACAATATAATTATTATTTATATTGTAGCTATATTAGGGTTTATTTTATAGGTAAGTATTTAGCTTTAAATTGGATTAATTTAGTTGATAATATAAATATTATTTAGATGAATTTAATTAATATTTAAGTTAGGGGGGTGTTAGGGTTAGTGTTAGACTTAGGTTTAGGGGTTAATAATTTTATTACAGTGGCGGCGGTGTAGTGGGGGGCAGGATAGGGGTTAATAAATTTATTATAGGTGCCGACGGTGTAGGGGGGGCAGGATAGGGGTTAATAAATTTAATATAGGTTGTGGGGGGTTCAGGGAGCGGCGGTTTAGGGGTTAAACAATTTTTTTATTTGCGGCGAGGTGCGGGATCAGCAGGATAGGGGTTAATAACTTTATTACAGAGGGCGGCGGTATAGGGGGGGCAGGATAGGGGTTACTAGGTATAATGTAGGTGGCAGCGGTGTCCGGGAGCGGCGGTTTAGGGGTTAATACATTTATAAGACTTTCGGCGGGGTCTAGGAGCGGCGGTTTAGGGGTTAATACATTTTTAATTGTTGCGGCAGGGTCTAGGAGCGGCGGTTTAGGGGTTAGTAACTTTATTTAGTTGCGGGGGGCTCCAGAGGCGCCGGTATAGGGGTTAGAGCAGTGTAGTTTAGTGTGAGTGCTTAGTGACAGGCTAGCAAGAAAGCTGTCAAACAGCCAAAGAGCAGCGAGATCGGATGAGTGATAACTCTCACAGTCCGCTGCTCATCGCCCCGCGGCTTTTTGACAGCTTTTTTTGATAACTTAGGCGTATTTTTTCAGGTCCGCGGCGGCAAAGGTAGGCGAGCTTAGGTGGGCGTATTGGGCCGGCGAAGTCAGAAAAGTTGACGGCTTGATAACTACCCCCCAAAGCGTTTGACTGTATCTCTTGGAGACATATGTTTTCCACTCTATCTAAATTTGGCTTTTCGGGTAACTTTTTTAATTTTTTTCAAAAGATTTACCAGAAACCTGTCTCTTATTTGCTGGTCAATGGTTTGATCTCCCCTAAGATCCTTCTTCACAGAGGAACAAGGCAAGGTTGCCCACTCTCACCCCTGCTCTTTAATATAGTTTTGGAACCCTTAGCTATTAAACTTCTTTTATTTTTGAACAAAACGGCTGTCACTATACCGGAAGTGATTCAGTCAATTAACCTATTTAGTTCATTTGTGGGCTACAAGATAAATATGCAGAAGAGTGAATTGATGTGGCTTGGCCAGCAGCGTTCAGATCTTCCCTCCACAATCTTTCAGGAGGTAAAGGCTGTGAAATATTTGGGATTAGAAATTAACAGTAATCCTAAAATATGGTATCAGGCGAATTTCGGTTGGCTCTTTCAGAAAATATTAGATGATCTAAAGATTTGGGCTTCCTTTCCTTTATCGTTATCGGCTTCAATTAATCTGATTAAAACAATAATCTTTCTAAAAATCTTGTACCATCTGCAAAATCTCCCACTTTTGATTTTAAATAAAGATCTTAAGAAACTGTCTTCTGCGTTTTCAAAGTTTATTTGGAAATCTAAAAAACCTCGACTCTCGTTAAATAGGCTTTCTCAGAAATATGTGGAGGCTGGGTTAGCTTTACCCTGTCTCAGACTTTATAATTATGCATCTTTATGTAAAATGGCAATTGACTGGATTTCCCAGACTAATCTAGTCACTACTCTGGATAGTGAAGCTTACATGATTAAACCGTGGACCTTGAAAGCTCTATTGCATTGTACCCCTCGCTCTCTACCTGCAGGGGTGTCTTCACTTCTGTCTCTTAGGAATATAATCATGGCATGGCATAGGTTTTGTAAACTGCTAAAAATTGATCCTTCCCTTTCCGAATTTTTACCCATTAAGGGGAATCCATTATTTCCTCCTGGTGTTGACCAGAAGTGTTTTTATGAGTGGCAGGTGAAAGGTTTAGAATATGTACATCAACTGCTTAATGATGAGCTTCAGATACTTTCTTGGGAGTCCATTAAGGAGCAGTATTCTCTTCCATGGTCAAATCGTTTTGCTTATTTTCAGATCCGGCATTTTGTTAGGTCGCAAAATTGGTGCCCTGATAGGTATGGTAACTGGTCGGAGGTTAAGACGTGTATCAAAAAATTTATTGTTGGTGATGCTTCTATCTCATTAATCTATGATTTCTTTCATGTAATTAGCAAGAGTCCATGAGCTAGTGACGTATGGGATATACATTCCTACCAGGAGGGGCAAAGTTTCCCAAACCTCAAAATGCCTATAAATACACCCCTCACCACACCCACAAATCAGTTTTACAAACTTTGCCTCCTATGGAGGTGGTCAAGTAAGTTTGTGCTAGATTCTACGTTGATATGCGCTCCGCAACAGGTTGGAGCCCTGTTTTCCTCTCAGCGTGCAGTGAATGTCAGAGGGATGTGAGGAGAGTATTGCCTATTTGAATGCAATGATCTCCTTCTACGGGGTCTATTTCATAGGTTCTCTGTTATCGGTCGTAGAGATTCATCTCTTACCTCCCTTTTCAGATCGACGATATACTCTTATATATATACCATTACCTCTGCTGATTTTTGTTTCAGTACTGGTTTGGCTTTCTACAACATGTAGACGAGTGTCCTGGGGTAAGTAAGTCTTATTTTCTGTGACACTCTAAGCTATGGTTGGGCGCTTTTTTTATAAAGTTCTAAATATATGTATTCAAACATTTATTTGCCTTGACTCAGGATGTTCAACATTCCTTATTTTCAGACAGTCAGTTTCATATTTGGGATAATGCATTTGAATCAATCATTTTTTCTTACCTTAAAAAATTTGACTTTTTCCCTGTGGGCTGTTAGGCTCGCGGGGGCTGAAAATGCTTCATTTTATTGCGTCATTCTTGGTGCAGACTTTTTTGGAGCAAAAAATCTTTTCTGTTTCCGGCGTCATACGTCTCGCCGGAAGTTGCGTCATTTTTTGACGTTCTTTTGCACCAAAAGTGTTGGCGTTCCGGATGTGGCGTCATTTTTGGCGCCAAAAGAATTTAGGCGCCAAATAATGTGGGCGTCTTTTTTGGCGCGAAAAAATATGGGCGTCACTTTTGTCTCCACATTATTTAATTCTCATTGATTTTTTGCTTCTGGTTGCTAGAAGCTTATTCACTGGCATTTTTTTCCCATTCCTGAAACTGCCATTTAAGGAATTTGATCAATTTTGCTTTATATGTTGTTTTTTCTATTACATATTGCAAGATGTCCCACGTTGAAGCTGAGTCAGAAGATACTACTGGAATATCCCTGCCTGGGGCTGGAGCTACCAAAGCTAAGTGTATCTACTGTAAACTTATGGTATCTGTTCCTCCAGCTGTTGTTTGTACTGTTTTGTCATGACAAACTGTTTATGCAGATTATATTTCCTTTAAGTACTGTTACATTACCTGTTGCTGTTCTGTCAACATCTAATACTCAGAGTGTTCCTGATAACATAAGAGATTTTGTTTTTAAATCCATTAAGAAGGCTATGTCTGTTATTCCTCCTTCTAGTAAATGTAAAAAGTCTTTTAAAACTTCTCATTTTTCAGATGAATTTTTAAATGAACATCATCATTCTGATTCTGATAATGGTTCTTATGGTTCAGAGGATTCTGTCTCAGAGGTTGATGCTGATAAATCTTCATATTTATTTAAAATGAAATGTATTCGTTCTTTGCTTAAAGAAGTCCTAATTGCATTAGAAATTGAGGATTCTGGTCCTCTTGATACTAAATCTAAACGTTTAGATAAGGTTTTTAAATCTCCTGTAGTTATTCCAGAAGTTTTTCCTGTCCCTAGTGCTATTTCTGAAGTAATTTCCAGGGAATGGAATAATTTGGGTAATTCATTTACTCCTTCTAAAAGTTTTAAGCAATTATATCCTGTGCCATCTGACAGATTAGAGTTTTGGGACAAAATCCCTAAAGTTGATGGGGCTGTCTCTACTCTTGTTAAGCGTACTATTCCTACGGCAGATGGTACTTCCTTAAGGTTCCTTTAGATAGTAAAATTGAATCCTTTCTAAGAAAAGCTTACTTGTGTTCAGGTAATCTTCTTAGACCTGCTATATCTTTAGCGGATGTTGCTGCAGCTTCATCTTTTGGTTAGAAGCTTTAGCGCAACAAGTAACAGATCATAATTCTCATAGCATTTTTATTCTTCAACATGCTAATATTTTTATTTGTAATGCCATCTTTGATATCATTAGAGTTGATGTCAGGTATATGTCTCTAGCTATTTTAGCTAGAAGAGCTTTATGGCTTAAAACTTGGAATGCTGTTATGTCTTCTAAGTCTACTCTGCTTTCCCTTTCTTTCCAGGGTAATGATCGTTTTCATTCCTTTTGTCACAACAAGGAACAAAAACCTGATCCTTCATCCTCAGGAGCGGTATCAGTTTGGAAACCATCTCCAGTCTGGAATAAACCCAAGCCTTTTAGAAAATCAAAGCCAGCTCCTAAGTCCACATGAAGGTGCGGCCCTCATTCCAGCTCAGCTGGTAGGGGGCAGATTACGTTTTTTCTAAGAAATTTGGATCAATTCCGTTCACAATCTTTGGATTCAGAACATTGTTTCAGAAGGGTACAGAATTGGCTTCAAGATAAGGCCTCCTGCAAAGAGATTTTTTCTTTCCCGTGTCCCAGTAAACCCAGCGAAGGCTCAAGCATTTCTGAAATGTGTTTCAGATCTAGAGTTGACTGGAGTAATTTTTCCAGTTCCAGTTCTGGAACAGGGACTGGGGTTTTATTCAAATCTCTTCATTGTACCAAAGAAGGAAAATTCCTTCAGACCAGTTCTGGATCTAAAAATATTGAATCGTTATGTAAGGATACCAACATTCAAAATGGTAACTGTAAGGACTATCCTGCCTTTTGTTCAACAAGGGCATTATATGTCTACTATAGATTTACAGGATGCATATCTGCATATTCCGATTCATCCAGATCACTATCAGTTTCTGAGATTCTCTTTCCTAGATAAGCATTACCAGTTTGTGGCTCTGCCGTTTGGCCTAGCTACAGCTCCAAGAATTTTTTACGAAGGTTCTCGGTGCCCTTCTGTCTGTAATCAGAGAACAGGGTATTGTGGTATTCCTTATTTGGACGATATCTTGGTACTTGCTCAGTCTTCATATTTAGCAGAATCTCATTCGAATCGACTTGTGTTGTTTAATCAACATCATGGTTGGAGGATCAATTTACCAAAAAGTTCATTGATTCCTCAGACTTAGGTAACCTTTTTAGGTTTTCAGATAGATTCAGTATCCATGACTCTATCTTTGATAGACATGAGACATCTAAAGTTGATATCAGCTTGTCATAACCTTCAGTCACAATCTTTCCCTTCGGTAGCCTTATGCATGGAAATTCTAGGTCTTAGGACTACGGCATCGGACGCGATCCCCTTTGCTCGTTTTCACATGCGGCCTCTTCAGCTCTGTATGCTGAACCAGTGGTGCAGGGATTACACAAAGATATCTCAATTAATATCTTTAAAACCGATTGTACGACACTCTCTGACGTGGTGGACAGATCACCATCGTTTAGTTCAGGGGCTTCTTTTTCCGACCTGGACTGTAATTTCAACAGATGCAAGTCTTACAGGTTGGGGAGCTGTGTGGGGGTCTCTGACAGCACAAGGGGTTTGGGAATCTCAGGAGGTGAGATTACCGATCAATATTTTGGAACTCCGTGCAATTTTCAGAGCTCTTCAGTCTTGGCCTCTTCTGAAGAGAGAATCGTTCATTTGTTTTCAGACAGACAATGTCACAACTGTGGCATACATCAATCATCAAGGAGGGACTCACAGTCCTCTGGCTATGAAAGAAGTATCTCGAATTCTGGTTTGGGCAGAATCCAGCTCCTGTCTAAACTCTGCGGTTCATATTCCAGGAATAGACAATTGGGAAGCGGATTATCTCAGTCGCCAAACGTTGCATCCGGGCGAATGGTCTCTTCACCCAGAGGTATTTCTTCAGAATGTTCAAATGTGGGAACTTCCAGAAATAGATCTGATGGCTTCTCATCTAGACAAGAAACTTCCCAGGTATCTGTCCAGATCCCGGGATCCTCAGGCGGAGGCAGTGGATGCATTATCACTTCCTTGGAAGTATCATCCTGCCTATATCTTTCCGCCTCTAGTTCTTCTTCCAAGAGTAATCTTCAAGATTCTGAAGGAATGCTCGTTTGTTCTGCTGGTAGCTCCAGCATGGCCTCACAGGTTTTGGTATGTGGATCTTGTCCGGATGGCCTCTTGCCAACCGTGGACTCTTCCGTTAAGACCAGACCTTTTGTCGCAAGGTCCTTTTTTCCATCAGGATCTCAAATCCTTAAATTTAAAGGTATGGAGATTGAACGCTTGATTCTTGGTCAAAGAGGTTTCTCTGACTCTGTGATTAATACTATGTTACAGGCTCGTAAATCTGTATCTAGAGAGATATATTATAGAGTCTGGAAGACTTATATTTCTTGGTGTCTTTCTCATCATTTTTTCCTGGCATTCTTTTAGAATTCCGAGAATTTTACAGTTTCTTCAGGATGGTTTAGATAAAGGTTTGTCCGCAAGTTCCTTGAAAGGTCAAATCTCTGCTCTTTCTGTTCTTTTTCACGGAAAGATTGCTAATCTTCCTGATATTCATTGTTTTGTACAAACCTTGGTTCGTATTAAACCTGTCATTAAGTCAATTTCTCCTCCTTGGAGTTTGAATTTGGTTCTGGGGGCTCTTCAAGCCCCTCCGTTTGAACCTATGCATTCATTAGACATTAAATTACTTTCTTGGAAAGTTTTGTTCCTTTTGGCCATCTCTTCTGCCAGAAGAGTCTCTGAATTGTCTGCTCTTTCTTGTGAGTCTCCTTTTCTGATTTTTCATCAGGATAAGGCAGTGTTGCGAACTTCTTTTGAATTTTTACCTAAGGTTGTGAATTCCAACAACATTAGTAGAGAAATTGTAGTTCCTTCATTATGCCCTAATCCTAAGAATTCTAAGGAGAAATCATTGCATTCTTTGGATGTTGTTAGAGTTTTGAAATATTATGTTGAAGCTACTAAGACTTTCCGAAAGACTTCTAGTCTATTTGTCATCTTTTCCGGTTCTAGAAAAGGCCAGAAAGCTTCTGCCATTTCTTTGGCATCTTGGTTGAAATCTTTAATTCATCATGCCTATGTTGAGTCGGGTATAACTCCGCCTCAGAGGATTATAGCTCATTCTACTAGGTCAGTTTCTACTTCCTGGGCGTTTAGGAATGAAGCTTCGGTTGATCAAATTTGCAAGGCAGCAACTTGGTCTTCTTTGCATACTTTTACTAAATTCTACCATTTTGATGTGTTTTCTTCTTCTGAAGCAGTTTTTGGTAGAAAAGTACTTCAGGCAGCTTTTTCAGTTTGAATCTTCTGCTTATGTTTTCATTTAAACTTTATTTTGGGTGTGGATTATTTTCAGCAGGAATTGGCTGTCTTTATTTTATCCCTCCCTCTCTAGTGACTCTTGCGTGGAAAGATCCACATCTTGGGTATTCATTATCCCATACGTCACTAGCTCATGGACTCTTGCTAATTACATGAAAGAAAACATAATTTATGTAAGAACTTACCTGATAAATTCATTTCTTTCATATTAGCAAGAGTCCATGAGGCCCACCCTTTTTTGTGGTGGTTATGATTTTTTTGTATAAAGCACAATTATTCCAATTCCTTATTTTTTATGCTTTCGCACTTTTTTCTTATCACCCCACTTCTTGGCTATTCGTTAAACTGATTTGTGGGTGTGGTGAGGGGTGTATTTATAGGCATTTTGAGGTTTGGGAAACTTTGCCCCTCCTGGTAGGAATGTATATCCCATACGTCACTAGCTCATGGACTCTTGCTAATATGAAAGAAATGAATTTATCAGGTAAGTTCTTACATAAATTATGTTATTATGTTGACCAAACAAGGGGTACTAGATGAAGATAGATTAATTAGACTTTGGCTCCCCTATATTCCTTCAATAGATCGTGGGAAAATATATAAAATCCTCTCGTTAGTGGCCAGTTTTCCTGTTCCAGTGAGCTGGAAAGAATCTCACTTGAAATTACGAAATAATTGTTATTTCTCTCCGGCTAGATTGTCTACATTTTTTCCCAACAAAGTGTTTAAATGTGAACATTGTCTATACATTTCTGCAGATCTCCGCCATATGTTATGGTCCTGTCCTAAAATTTCTCAATTATGGGCTAAAGTCCAGTTTTGGTATAAAAGAGTCTTTGAAAGTTCCATCCTCTTTTCTTTCGAGGACATTGTGTTACTCTTTCCAGTAATAGGTGGGAGTGTTAAAATGCGCATTCTAAATACCATTTTATAAATAGTGAGGTTTAACATCTTTAAAAAATGGATAGCAAAGAGCCCCCCGAGCCTGTCACTTGTCTTAAGAGACATCCAAGCTCAGATTATTTTTGAATCTTTCCATTTGTCGCAAATATCTGAAAGAAAAATTAAGGAATTCTTGGTTGGATGGTCTCCGGTTATTAAGTTATTTCCAATCTCCCTTCAAAGGCAGATTTTAAAACCGTTTGTGGCCTCAATTAGCTTTGCAGAACTAGTAATTCTCCAGGTTTTTCCTGATACTAGTCATCCTTAAAAAGTGATCCCCAGGTAATATGATGGCATGGAGTGAGTCCGGAGGCGGGAGGGGGGGTTCTTATGGGGGTTTTTTTGGGTTTTTTTTTTTTTGTTTTTTCTGTGTTTTTGTTTTGTTTCTTTCTTCTTACCCTGAGGGGTTGGTAGTTATTTGAAAATTAGCCATTTTAGCTGAATTGCACTTGTGAAATAGATAGGGGCAACGCTGACCGGAAATTTTGAATATATATATTTTAGTGTTATCTGGTCCTGCGTGACTCAGAAATTGTTATTCTTGTGTTATTATCATTTTTTTGCTAAATGGCTAAGACTAATAAAGATAATTTAAAAAAACAAAAAAAAAAAACAAGACCTGCTTGGCATGGGGATATATAAGGATTATTAAGATCGAGCGTTACACTGGTTACATTTATAATAGAAAAGCAATGTATCTCATCTACAAATCGCATTGAAGTATTTATAATTTTATAGCATGATAATAAGTAATGTCCCTTTCTCAAAATAAAACACGTTTATAAGAAATTGCTCGTTAGACGTCTTCCTAGAAAGGAAGGATAAGATCATGAATAATATAACAGTTAGTAATTTTGCTTTAACTGCAATAATTATATGTTTTACAAAGCCTAATAACCCTAAAGTCTAAATCTAAATCTGTCAGGGTTTTTTTCCCTGCTTTGTTTGCCATGTGCTGCTGGCAGCCATTTTACTCACCTCTCTTGCTGACTCTGGTGCATAGTATGGGATGCTGCTCATTTCCTGCATGCCCTTTTATGGCCAGATTGGTGTACATCATCCATGTGAGACAGGTTACAGTCTCAGAATTGTGATGTCATCACTTATTATTTAAAGAGCCTCTGTTCAGTATGCTTTGCCCTTGTGTTGTCTCAGACCTGTTTGTAAGAGTTCCAGTTCCTGTGTATTACCTGGCTTGCTGACGTCCCTCCTGGTTCCTGACCCCTGGCTTGTTCCTGACTCGGCTGTTCTCCTTGTTCCTGATTCTGGCTCTTCTGACTACTCGCTTTGGCTCCGACTCCGCTCGTCTGAATATTTGCTTTGGCTCCTGACTCGGCTCGTCTGACTACCAGCTTTGGTTTTGACTCTTGGCTTGTTATTTGACTTGTGGACTTTTTATTATTTTTTGCTATTAATAAAGGTGTGATTATTTTTGCACTTCTCGTCTCAGTCTGATTCCTGGCACCCTGACATTACGCAAGGGCCATGAATCCTGATGGTGCTAATAATACACCTTTACCTACCAGGATGGATCAACAGATCACCGCTTGGTCAATTTGCACTAGCCCTGCAAAGCCTGCTGACTCGCACTGCACATTTGGACCAAAGTGTCCATGCAAGTTATGGCTGCTCCTGTTTCCACTGCTGCACCTGGTCCTACCAGGAGCATGTCCGGTTCTGCACCTCTACCTCAGCGATATGGAGGTGATCCTATTCTGTGCAGAGGGTTTTTGAACCTGGTGGGCATTTACTTTGAGATGATACCTCAGGCGTTTCCCTCTGACAGAGCTGAGGTTGGATTTCTCATCTCGTTACTCTCTGGCAAGGTTCTTGCCTGGGCTAATCCCTTGTGGGAGACTAATTGTGGCAAACCTAGCCACTTCTGGACTATAATGTAAGAAAGGTTGTCTATAGGCTGTATTGTGTGCTATATAGATGTGACAGACCCTTCTGTCAGTACTGAAGGAGTTAACTGTGTTCAGCTTTAAGAAGCTATTGTGTACTGTCATTAAAGTTAGTGATAAACATTCCATTGTTTAATCACATCTAGAGAGCAGACGCCTAGTGATAAGAAAAGCCAAACGTGTCTGGTGTTTAAGTTGTTATCTGCCTAAGTAAAGTAATGTACAACATTCTTTCAACCCCCCTTCTGGGGGGTCAGACCTGCATAAATACTGGGCATATGAGCCTTAATAAAGTACATTCTGTTTTAAACCTGAAAACTGGCTGGGTTGTGAATTGCTGATTCCCTATGCAGGACATTGTTCCCTGGTGTTAACCCTTGGTATCCTGTTGGTACCGTTACAATTGGTGGCAAGCGACGGAATGAACCTTATCGCCCAGAAGAGCAACTACACAAGCCAGTAACCTCAGGAAGAGGGGGATTACTACAATACTGACTAAGATGGAAGGAGTACCAGGGACCGAAGTGAATGGAGATGGATTATTCTAAGCTAAAGAGACAAACGTTACAGGAACTGCTAGAAGCCAGGGGAAAGATAGGCAGCAGCAAACCCAAGGCTATATTAATTGCTGAGCTGATGGAGGGAGACAGAGCTCGCAGCGCTACGCCTCCAGCAGCCATGGAGGAGACCCTATACCAGAGGGAAATGAGGACCAGGCTGGAATTTTTACCCCAACCTGTACCACGGGATATGCTATCCGTGGTAATGGCAGATGTGCAGGAGTACGTGATGGCACACAGTCCACGGAATGCATCCTCCCGAGCAGAATCCATTTTGGACGCACTCAGCAACCCACTAAGACCCAAAATCCCATACCATGCATTTAAAATGTTTTGTGAGGAGAAGGATGAGATCGATGGGTATTTACAGGATTTTGAGAGACTGTGTGAGTTACATGATTTGGAGCAGTCCGTATGGGTGCCGGTGCTAGCAGGCAAGCTAGCCGGTAGGGCAGCGGAAGGGTATCGCGCTGTACCCAGGGAGGACAGCAAGGATTACGCTAAAGTGAAGAGAGCGATCTTAGAAAGATATGCCATTACCCCAGAGGCATACCGGCGCAAGTTTAGAGGCCTGCGCAGGCCAGAAAGAGATTCCCATGCAGAGTGGGCCCACAAGCTGGATCAAGCATCTCAAGGGTGGATACAGGCCAGCCAAGCTACCACCATGGAAGAATTGCGACAACTGATGCTGTTGGAACAATTCTTTAACGGCTTGTCCTCAGAAGCTCAAGAATGGGTGAGAGATCGAAAACCCCTCACCTTAACCGAAGCAGCCAGATTAGCAGACCAGCATTTTGATGCCAGGAGGCACCATGGACTACAGCCTAACACCCCCACAGCGGCACCTTTTCGCCCAGCCCCAGGGAATCCACCACCCCCCTCACGATACAACGGACGGGCGAATATACAATGCCACACCTGCAAGCAGTAGGGACATATGGCATGTGAGTGCACCCAAAATCGGATCAGACAAGCTTGGAACCAGGTCAGACAGAACCTGGCCCCAAGGGCGGCTGCTCACCATTACCAAACGGAGCCAGCCGCTCATGAGTTGTTGAGCACCCAAGCCGAGGAACCCCTGGGAATTCTGCATGAGGTGATGTCGGTCCAGGGACTTCGTGATTCGGGAGCTACTTTAACCCTGATAGCTCCCCATTTGGTGCCGGATACAGCACCCACTGGCGGAACCGTGGCAGTACGAGGGGCAGGGGGAGCAGTATACCGATTGCCCACTGCTAGAGTGGAGTACAGACCCCCAGTCACCCCAGCAGCTGCCAGTTACCAACCCCCGGCGCACCGCTATACCACACGGCCTCCGGCCACGAACTACCCTCAGAGAGCCCGGTTCAATTCGCGGGGCTACTCACAACCTATTCGGTGCTTTGGATGTAAGCAACTAGGGCACAAAAGACCAGAGTGTCCCCTAAACGCAGCGAACCAAGCACAGTCCTGGAGAAGACCCGCCAGCGGAATCCCACATAATCCTCAGCCTGCGGCCCGCTACGTAGAGGCGCCAGAATGCTGGGGCAGCCTACATGAAGCCGACCCCGTGCAAGCTGCCCACCGGAATAACCGGCAACGGGTTAAAGTGAATGGGAAGGAGGTCAGTGGTCTACGGGATACTGGTGCTACCATGACCTTGCTTCAAGAGAACTTGGTGTCTGAGAAACAGCACACTGGAGACACTGTGGCTGTGAGGGTAGCAGGGGGCACTGTGTTCCGCCTACCTGTTGCCAGGGTACATTTGGATTGGGGAGTGGGCGCTAGACCTGTGAATGTGGGGGTCAAGAAGGACTTACCTGCTGATGTTCTCCTTGGAAATGACTTGGCCCCCCTTGTTTCTGCCTATGCTCCCATGGGTCCCGTTGATATTAACCCTGTGACTACCCAAGCCCAGTCCCTTCGGGAAGAGGTACATTTTAACCATGGTGGACTACGCCACTAGGTACCCCAAGGCCATTGCTCTCTCCAACATCCATGCAGAGACGGTAGCTGAAGCCCTATTTGGGGAGCTACAACCTAGTTTGGTTTACTTACAAGTTGCTGTTACCTTTTATATTTTAATCAGGGCCCTCAAAAAGTTGCAGCCGTACCTGTATGGACAACCTTTTTCCTTACTCACAGATCACAACCCGTTGGTGTGGCTGAACCGTGTGGCCAGGGACAATGCCAGGCTGCTGCGCTGGAGTTTGGCGCTGCAGCCCTTCGACTTTACCATCCATTACCGCCCAGGGAAACAAAACGGTAACGCCGACGGGTTGGCCAGACAAACTGAACTTGAAAAGTGATCTGTGAGTACTTCCCCGGACATCCCCAAGCCGATCCGTTGGGATCAGACTGTGTATGCCGGCTTGGTTCTGGGGGAGCATTGTGGCAAACCTAGCCACTTCTGGACTATAATGTAAGAAAGGTTGTATTGTGTGCTATATAGATGTGACAGACCCTTCTGTCAGTATTGAAGGAGTTAACTGTGTTCAGCTTTAAGAAGCTATTGTGTACTGTCATTAAAGTTAGTGATAAACATTCCATTGTTTAATCACATCTAGAGAGCAGACTCCTAGTGATAAGAAAAGCCAAATGTGTCTGGTGTTTAAGTTGTTATCTGCCTAAGTAAAGTAATGTACAACATTCTTTCAACCCCCCTTCTGTAAAAATATTGATTCTATATAGTAGTAAATACTAATAATCAAGGAACTTTGGGTGTACAAGATCTATCACAAAGTGCACTTTATTCACATTTTAATAAATCATGATATATGGTCATACTGTATCTTAAATGTTATATAACACAAATTGCAACACAATATTCATATAAATTAACACTGATAGAAATTTTGGTTTTATAATTCAGAATAATCAACCAAGGAAAATTTAATTATACATACACACATTGTGTTAAATATTCACACATTAGATTTCTTAAGCTTTCACTAGCGCCCTCACGCCCCGCCCCCCTTTTTTTCGTATAACACAAAATTAGTCTGAAGGACTTTTTTACTGTGAGGTGTTTGGAATCACTGTTTCCAGCGCTCTACTTACTCCACTCACACCGATAAACATTCCATTGTTTAATCACATCTAGAGAGCAGACACCTAGTGATAAGAAAAGCCAAACGTGTCTGGTGTTTAAGTTGTTATCTGCCTAAGTAAAGTAATGTACAACATTCTTTCAACCCCCCTTCTGGGGGGTCAGACCTGCATAAATACTGGGCATATGAGCCTTAATAAAGTACATTCTGTTTTAAACCTGAAAACTGGCTGGGTTGTGAATTGGTGATTCCCTATGCAGGACATTGTTCCCTGGTGTTAACCCTTGGTATCCTGTTGGTACCGTTACACTAATAAACCTGTGATTTCAAATTACCCTGAATTTGTGGCCTCCTTTTGAAGGGTATTTGATGTTCCGGCTCGCTCCTCCTCTGCTGCAAAACGACTCATGTCCATTCAGCAAGGTACAAGATCTGTTGCTCAGTATGCCATTGAGTTCCGTATGCTTGCTGCAAAGGTAGGTTGGAACAATGAAGCCCTTGTTGTCGCCTTCTTTCATGATGCGATTAAATACGAAGTTGCTGCCACAGATTTACCAGAGGATCTTGAGGCATTGGTGTCTTTTTTTTATCCTAATTGACATCAGACTCAGAGAGAGGCCCTCTTTCAAGGAGCGCTTGCGGAAGCCTCCTGTTCCGTTGTCTCCTACGTGTTCATTCCCACCCATGCCTCCCTCTCCTCCCATGCCTCCTGGTCCTGAGTCACCAGGTACTGCTGAGCCGATGCAGTTGGGATTCACGCATCTTTCCGCTGTGTAGAGGGCCTATAGGAGGAGGGAGGGGCTCTGCCTCTATTGTGGGTTACAGGGCCACCATTTTAAGTCTTGTCTTACATGGCCGGAAAAATGCTCACACCTAAGGTCCTGTCGGGGGAGACCTTGGGTGGTTTATCCTTGTCCCTGGAACAGTTAAAAGAGAAACCTTTAGTCACGGTTGTCCTTTCCTGGGTGGACTTCTCCATAGTCACCCACGCTCTTGTTGACTCCGGTGCTGCGGGCTATTTCATTGACAGTGCTTTTGCATCAAAGCACTCCATTCCTGTTTTGCCTTGGTCTGTTCTGCTTGCTATTGAGGCTATTGATGGCAGGCCCCTTCAGCCCGCACTCGTTACTCACGAAACCGCTCCATTATCCATGGCTGTTGGGGCTCTCCATTTTGAAACCCTCCAGTTCCAGGTGATAAATTCTCAGCATTTTCCAGTTATTCTGGGTTATCCCTGGCTCCAAAAGCACAATTCCAGTCTTGATTGGCGCAGGTCCGAAATTTTGTCGTGGTCTTTGCAATGTATTTCCAATTGTCTTTGGAAACCAGTTAACGTCGTGTGCACTTCTTCGGTATCTCAATTGCCAGAGGAGTACCGAGAGTTCCTAGATGTTTTTGACAAGGTGCGTGCCGGTACATTGCCTCCTCACTGGTCTTACGATTGTGCCATAGACCTGCAACCCGGAGCCATTCCTCCTCAGGGCCGGGTTTACCCTCTGTCTGTTGAGAATTGTGCTATGGAGGAGTATGTTGCTGATGCTCTGTCGCAGGGGATCATCTGCAAATCCTGCTCTTCTGCAGGGGCTGGCTTCTTCTTTGTGAAGAAAAAGGATGGCGAGTTAAGACCATACTTCGATTATAGGGGTCTTAATCGTCTTACCATTAAGAATGCTTACCCTATTCCGCTCATTACGGAACTCTTTGACCACCTCAAGGGAGCTACGGTCTTTTCTAAACTTGATTTGAGAGAAGCATACAATCTTGTTAGGATCAAGGAGGGCCACGAATGGAAAACAGCATTTAACACCAGGAGTGGGCATTATGAGTATCTTGTAATGCCCTTTGGCTTATGTAATGCTCCTGCTGTTTTCCAGGAATTTATTAATGATGTCCAACAAGTTATGTTGCAACAGTGTGTTGTGGTGTATTTAGACGACATCCTCATACACTCACCCACACTTGAGGCTCATTGTTCTGATGTTACACGACTTCTTCAGAGACTACGTGAGAATGGCCTGTTTTGTATAATGTGAGTTCCTTCAGACTCAAGTAACCTTCCTAGGTTATGTTGTCTCTGTTGCAGGGTTCTCCATGGATGCTGAAAAGTTGTCTGCAGTTCTGCAGTGGCCTCGCCCAGTTGGTCTTTGGTCTATTCAACGTTTTTTGGGGTTCGCCAATTACTATAGAAAGTTTATTAAAAACTTTTCTTCCTTGGTCAACCCTATCACAGACATAACCTGTAAAGAGAATGATCCACTCCATTGGTCACCTACTGCCATTAAGGCCTTTGATAGTCTTAAGACTGCCTTTGCTGCCGCTCCAGTTCTGGCTCATCCTAACCCTGTCCTGCCTTTTGTTCTTGAGGTCGATGCGTCTGAGACTGGAGTAGGTTCCCCACTTGTCTCAATGTCCTACGCCTGACAGTTCCTTGCATCAATGCGGTTTCTTCTCTAAGAAATTGTCTCCAGCGGAGTGCAATTATGAAATTGGCGACAGGGAATTACTGGCCTTACTTTTTGCACTCAAGGAATGGAGGCATCTTCTCGACGTTACTAGCGTGCCAGTGCTCATTCTTACTGACCACAAGAATTTAACTTATCTATCTAAAGCAAAACATTTGTCGCCCGACAGGCCAGATGGGCGCTATTTTTGTCTCGGTATAATCATGTGATCTCTTACCTGCCTGGTAGTAAGAATGTTAGGGCTGATGCCCTCTCTCGACAATTTTTGCCTCTGTCCAAGGAGGAGTCTGTACCTACTCCAGTTATACCTCCTTACCATATTTTGGCTACCATATGTACTAATTTGACTTCTCCCTTGGGGGAGGAGATCCTGGCTGCACAAACCAATGCACCTCCTAAGAAACCTAGTGGTAAGTGTTTTGTTCCTGAGAATCTTCTAACTAAACTTTTGCACACTTACCACTATCCTAAAGCCGCAGGTCACCCAGTCAAGAACCAAATTATTTGGTCTGTCACTCAACAATTCTGGTGGCCAGGTCTTCATTCTGATGTTGCTGCATATGTTGCCTCCTGCTCAGTTTGTGCACAGAATAAGACTCCTCAAAGTCTTCCTGTGGGTCTTCTTCAACCTATTGCTAGTGGTGAGCGTCTTTGTACACATCTTTCCATGGACTTCATTGTCGAGCTCCCTATTTCCAATGGCAATACTGTTATCCTTATGGTGGTTGACCGTTTTTCTAAAATGTCACCTTGCATTCCCTTGAAGAAGCTGCCTACTGCTCAGGAGTTTGCTTCAATTTTTGCCTGGGTTACATGGGTTACCCAAGGAGACAGTGTCGGAACGGGGTAGCCAGTTTGTCTTCAGATTTTGGCATTCCTTTTGTGCTCAAATGGGGATCCAGTTTTCCTTCTCCTCGGTATATCACCCTCAATCCAATGGGGCTGCAGAATGGTCTAATCAAGCTCTGGAATAGTTCCTCCATTGCTATGTCTCAGATCACCACAATAATTGGTCTGAACTGTTACCTTGGGCAGAGTTTGCTCATAATAGTGCTATTAATGCTTCCTCCAAGTTATCCACATTCATGGCGAATTATGGGTTTCAACCATCCTTGTTGCCCGATTCATTCATGGCTCAGGGTATTCCAGATTTGGAGGAGCATCTCCGGCAACTCCGTTCCACGTGGGTGCATATTCAGGATTGCCTTCATCATTCTATGCAGCGCCAAAAGTTCCAGGCTGATCGTAGGCGTCTGCCCGCGCCTTCCTTCCAGGTTGGTGACAGGGTTTGGCTGTCCTCTCGCAACTTGAACCTTCGTGTGCCTTCCAATAAACTGACTCCTCGTTATGTTGGTCCTTTTTGAATACTTTGACGGGTCAATCTTGTGGCCTATGCTCTTGGCCTTCCTCCTGCAATGCGCATCTCCAATGTTTTTCATGTCTCCCTCTTGAAACCATTGGTTTGTAATCGGTTTACCACTGTGTTGCCTCGTCCCCGTCCTATCTTTGTTGACAACCATGAAGAATATGAGGTCAGTAGCATTATTGACTTTCGTATGTCCAGGGGCCGCATACAGTATTTGGTTCACTGGAGGGGTTACGGTCCGGAGGATCATGGGTTCCCTCCTCTGATGTTCATACTTCCGCCCTCCTCCTTGCTTTCCATGCCCATTTCCCCAATAAGCCTTTTGTCCTCCAGCAGCTGAGGGGTTGTTGAGGGGAGGGTACTGTCAGTGTTTTTTCCTGATTTGTTTGCCATGTGCTGCTGGCAGCCATTTTACTCACCACTCTTGCTGACTCTGGTGCATAGAGTGTGATGCTGCTCATTTTCTGCACGCCCTTTTATGGCCAGACTGGTGTGCATCATCCATGTGAGACAGGTTGCAGTCTCAGAATTGTGATGACATCACTTATTATTTAAAATGCCTCTGTTCAGTATGCTTTGCCTTTGCGTTGTCTCAGACCTGTTTGTGAGAGTTCCAGTTCCTGTGTATTACCTGGCTGTCTGACGTCCTTCCTGGTTCCTGATCCCTGGCTTGTTCCTGACTATTCGCTTTGGCTCCTGACTCCTGACTCGGCTCGTCTGACTACCATCTCTGGTTTTGACTCCTGGCTTGTTATTTGACTTGTGGACTTTTTATTATTTTTTGCTATTAATAAAGGTGTGATTATTTTTGCACTTCTCGTCTCAGTCTGATTCCTGGCACCCTGATAAAATCAAAATACCCTGCTACCAATTGTTGTTAAACCCTGTCCTATTTTTTAATTTAAATTCCCTAAAGTGGGCATAATAGGGCTAAGAGATTTACCTAAAGTATTAATCCAAGTAGGAAAATTCCCTTCATTCAAATCTACCTTCAATAGTGTGGCATAAGCCCTGTTAAAGGGACAGTTTACTCAAAAATTTTCTCCCCTTTAATTTGTTCCCAATGATCCACTTTACCTGCTGGAGTGTATTAAATTGTTTACAAGTAGCTCCTTTACCCTTATATTGGCATTTGAAATTGTTAATTTAGCATGTGGTATCCCCACCTATTCTGAAAGTTTGTGGCCGCGCGTACCAGCTATAGATAAGCTTTGTAAACACAGCCAGCAGAAGAAATAAGAAAGCAGAGATAAGGTAATAAAATGTTGATTTCCCATTGTTCTCTCAAAGTATTGGTGATTGTTTTAAGGACAGATATAAGATAAAGAAGCAGGTATATGTGCACAATGTGATACAGTAATGAGATATGATTATATCTACAAGCTCAACCTATTTTATTAGGCTGTGGCTTCAAAACACAAAATAAGAGCTTTAATATACAGAAATAAACCTTAAAAAGCTAATTTTCATACATTTTTTTACTCTGCAGTTGGTAAAAAAAGCAATTGTAAATACATTAAGGGAAAAACTATTTTACAGTATACTGTCCCTTTAACTAATTCTTCAATTGTTTGGTGGGGGGATTCTAATGTCACCTGCATATTATTTAAATGAGCCCAGAAAGCAGTCATATAAGGTATCTGTAATGTAATGTGGAATTTGTATATCTAACTGTGATCTGATGCTAATGTTTTTCAATAACAGATGTGTACAAATAGATCCAAAACATTCTATTGTTTTGATTGTAGAATGCATTGTAGGAAAATTGCAGTTATGTTCACTAGTTACACATATATATATATATATATATATATATATATATATATATATATATATATATATATATATATATATATATATATATATATATATATATATATATATGAGCCATTATTTATAGGCTGTATACAAGTATATGGTGGATTAACAGGTGTTATTTTAATATGACAATTATACTATTATACTATATAATGTTAAAAAACCCTATCCAAAAAAATGCCCTGAAAAGTGCATCAGTAATTAAACTCTTTTGCTGTTTAAAAAAAAAGAAAATCCAAAAAATACCTTACAGCTAAACCCCAAAACTCACCAACTTGAATCCTGCTCCTTAGTGGGGCAGCTGCAGATCCATGGCAGTGTTTATCTGGTGCTTTCCTCTTTTACCATCTGATGCGTATTCTTCCAGCTTCCACCCAATTCTCCTTCTTCATGCTGTCACTGCAGCATACTGAAGATTAAATGCAAGGTTCCCCCTTATATAGGGGTTTCTTTAAATTTCTATTGGCTGATTTTACAATACAAATAATAATAATTTGGATTTTAAAATCAGCCAATAGAAATGCAAGGACACCCCTATATAAGAGGGAACATTGCATTCAATCTTCAGTGTGCTTAAGGGGCAGCCATGGACCTCCTGTTGCTCCCCTAAGGAGCCAGATTCAAGTTCGTGAGAAACAACTTTTGTGATTTAGCTGTAGGTTTTTTTTTTTGTTTCAGTATAGTTTTTTTTTTTTTTTTTAAGTATATTTTTTTATTGAGATTATAGAGAGTTACAAAAACATAATTTGTCCATTTACATTGACAGAGAATGCACATGTATGTGTAGAATAAGCAGTTGGTATGTTACAAGATTATCGGTACAATAAGTTTGCAAGCTGAAGAGAAACATGTCAGTAATAATTCCTTTGAGGGAAATAGTAAATAACTAGATAGGTAAGTACTTGCTGAAAATCTCTTCATGCGTGGTAATATATAATCACTTATGGAAATACTCAACATATGATCAATGAATGAGAGAATCAATGGACTATTCTTAATGGAATCTCTTTTTTGGTGGAGTAGAAGTTTAGATTGAAATAGTAAATATAAAAGAAAAATTAGGGGGGAGATCAGCGGGCGAGAGCCGCTCGATATTTAAGAGGGAAGGGGGGGGCGTGGCCAAGGGATTTAAAAATAAAAATTGTTATGGCAAGTATAATTGGGCTAATTAACAGGCATATATCTTTTAGGGCCTACTTAAAACTAGAGAGGCGTATAGGAGAAAAGGCTAGCGCACATCAGAGGGGTATTCCTATACGAATTTACATTGTATGGGGTATATAGAACCATATATTATTGTCTTGAGTATCAGCTATATACCATCTATACATAACAAGATGAGTCATTGCCTGAAAAATGTTAACATTAGATGATGCAAATGGATGAGCAGCCTAAGCATCTATTAATGTGAGAGAAGTTAGAGCATACATTCCCCAGTAAACAAAGTACTAAAGACCTCTGCAAATATACAAACAGGGGACTAAGTACAGTTCATGGTCACTTTTATATTGGACGTAAGGTATAGGATGGCTAAATGTTTAACTTAGAATAGGAACCTGGTATACGGTAATATTCGTATTGTAATGATACTCTTATGGAGTAGTTTGTGAGAACACATTTTTCAATCACATCAACAGTTATGTTAGTATTCCTTCCAAAAGTGTCAGGTACAATGATAATAATGAGATTGTGTTCATATCTACTAGTAATATAAATAAACAAAGTGTAAGAACAAGTAGATAGACAGTTTAGATGGTAATTGTATCAGTATGACAAACTCTGAACTTCAGAAATATAGCCCCTTGAACAACATAGGCATATAGATTCCACTGAACAGTAACATAATTGAGCCCATCAAAGTAAATATATAAGAGGACAAATATTTTTCAACACCTCTAAGTGAAACAAAAATAGAGCCCAATAATCGAAAAAACAGTAAGGCTGATGAAATATGTGTTAAAACTTCACCTTTTATTGAAACTCCGTGAGTAAAAAGACAAAGGCACAGCACACAGACCTGACTACCGCTGACGCGTTTCCTGCCCTATTGGGCACTTCATCAGAGCTACCTGACAGGTGTGTAAGGACTCCTTAAAAACAGGATATGAGCCCTACACACCTGCTGCATAATTAATTATAACAACAAAAAATTGTATTGTGAAATAAACATCCGATCAAACGTGAGAGATAATAATAAACATTATGCATAACAAATAAACTTGAAAATATCGATCATGAACAAAAAAGTATATACATTTTTACACACTAAGACTATGCTTTCATATAAAATTGTATTATTTAGTATGCACATTAAAAACGATAGTACAATTCAACTTGTGGGGGATAACGATTCTTACTATGACTTAATACATAAATATCTGTCAATTAATTCCCAGTTTACTGTGGTTGGTTTACACATGTTAAGAACATATAATATAAAAAGGGATTTGATATTCTAATAAACCATAGTTGATGCAGGATGTAAAATATATTCATGTATTGAGAAATACACAGAGAGCAAAAGCCGTTAAATGTGCCAATGTGTATTATATTATATAAAAGTCAAATGCTAAAGAGTATAAACACATTGGAAAGGTACAAACTGCCTGCTCTCCGTGAGACCAAACATGAATAATTTATCACTATAAATTTGTATGATCTAGGCTATACCAGAATTTAGATCTATTGTAAGATCCAGATCCTAGGTGTATATATAGAACAATGAAGGAATATTGAAAAATTAGGGCATTGCAAATCAAGGAGAAAATACATGACTCCATGATCTACGTATTATCAATAAACAATTTGATGTCACTTATTTTATTAATACCAAAAGCGGTAGTCAAGTCTGTGTGCTGTGCTTTGTCTTTTTACTCACGGAGTTTCAATAAAAGGTGAAGTTTTAACACATATTTCATCAGCCTTACTGTTTTTTCGATTATTGGGCTCTATTTTTGTTTCACTTAGAGGTGTTGAAAAATATTTGTCTACTTACTACTACAAACGAGGGCTTAGCAGGGGAGCCCTTCCCAACACCTGTGGAACAAGCCGGGATGCTGCTATGAACATAGGCAGTATCTGTGACTGTTGCAACAGATTGCACTACTAAAAGTGGATACAACAGTTCCGTTTTCCTGGATCTCATCTGACATCGGATATCATTCTCAGAATCAAGTGAGTTTGTTACACTCTTTTTTGTTTGCTAGAACTATCTGGTTTATGTCTTATTTACAACGATGAGTCTTGCGAATGTAAGGGGTTAACGGTTCTTGTAATCAATTGCCACAGTTCAACACAGGTTCACCACAATTGTTTCATAATTGGATAAAGCGATACATTGTCTCAGCTAGCACACACAGATACATTGTGCTGCTTACTCAACATTATTTTGTGCTTTTGATCCTTACATTGAATTACACAGCCCGAGCTGTTTGTTTGCATTTCTAAATATATAAGAGCCCAAGATTATCTGAAAAACACACAAACCTTATAAGTTCAAACATCTCTAACTAGACAAGACATAGCAAAGAAAACAGAATGAGGTTGCTCAGTCAACCAAAAGGTTTATAGTCTAACCACCTGAAAAGGACATCAAAGTCAGCTGTAGAAGTTAAGAGGAGGTACAGATTATGTCAACCAGACTAATTAATTCCTTCAGTAGGTTTAGGGCTAGTGGGCTTCACATGAGACTACATGCTGTTAATGATAGTATAGGCTATTATATAGTATAAAACTCGTTATTTCTAGCACCTTATACTGTCCAAAACATCTAAGCCGCCTAAAAGAGATGCAAGAGATATGTGAGTGAGCACTTAATGAGGGCCTGGTTATAATCTTTTAACAGGTATGGATTAGGGTACAAGGATAAAGGATATATATCTCCCAGTCTCAGTTAAAAAATAATAGAAAATGAGGTAGAGTTAGGAACAATGTAAAACAAAACAATCTTAGTTAGGTTGTGAAATGGGAGCGAGTATAATAAAAACAAAAAATCATCAATAGACCTGTGGGGTATCCCCATTAAGTACCATATTAGTTGAAGGGTTATGGTGATGGGAGTCTAGAGACCCTTATCTTGAATTAAAATAAGTGGGAGCTGATGCCATACAGCCATTAGCGCAAAAACACAATTCTGTCTGGGGCTTATGTGTGTCCACTCTAAGTATGGATTGAACTATGACCTAACTATAAGCTTATATGCAGTTAAAGTCAGGGAAAAAGGTGCTGAGGTGGTAGGTGTTAGGGTGGCGTTAGAAAAAGCCTAGTGCAGGACTGTTGCTGTAGGTGAGTTATAGGAGAATAAAGGAGCATATATATATATAAAAGGCCTTATAGACATATGAGGTATGACACTAGAGACAAGTAACATATCTATCAAGAACAATGCAAGTTTAAGTCTTATGGTGTGGGAGACTTAGCAACGCTTGTCTCTCTGGTTAAAGGGATAGTTGCTGTGTACAAGAGGGAGCGTTGTAGGGGCCAGTGAAACAGTCTCTGTCACCTTTGGTCGCACTTTTTTTTTTAAATTTAACCAATGCCGGTTCTCATCAGGCGCTCGCCACGGGAGAGATATAGGGGGCCTCCCAGGGGCCAGCGTGTTGCAGAGCAGACAGACCGTATGTTAAACACTGTGGGAGATAGAATGGTGCTTACGATCTTGTGAGCCAGTCCTCTCATGAAACCCTCCATCCGGATAAGGTAATCTGTGTACTTCGCAGGTGCCACAGGCACTGGTTTCAGGAGAGCAGTTCCATAGAGAGCGGGGACAGATGCATCGCTGGAAGGTAATATTGTTGCTGGTATGTCAGCCTCAGGCCCCACCCCGACCGGCCGCTTCGGAGCGCGGCCCAGGGCAATGGCAGCGATGTCCGGGATTGAGTCAGGTGAGCTCTCAAGGCTAGGCAGAGCACCGTGATAAGGGTCCATGTTGATAGGCCTCATCGCCATTTTAGTTAGATCGACTGCGCAATAGGCATCTGGAATGGTCTCCTGTGGACAGGTAGTGGTAAGTGGTGGGTTCCCAGGATCGGGCTCTAAGGCGGGTGTGGAATCTTCCCAGTCTAGAGATATGCAGAGGAGGAGTGAGCTAAAGTGGGTATCCATTCGGGCTTCTAGAGCAGCTGCGTCCATGATCTCTCTGTCCATCCTCTTCAGTTGTAGGTATTACTGACCCTATATTCGACGTTCACATCAGTAGTGAGAGAGGTAGTTAACCCAGGTAACCCGGAGGGAGGCTTCAATCACAAGTAGAGGCCTCTGATAGAGGTCGGAATTGGGCAAATCAGCTCCCGAGTTGAGAAGGGCTTGATATCTTTTAGATCAACCAGTAGGATAGAAGCTAAAACAGTTATTTGTGTTGTTAGATGTCAAGGTATCCACAAGATATTCTATATATTAGTGCAGGAAAATCAGGAGCTTCATATTTTGCGTCTTGTCATGGCCGAGTCTTAGCCACGCCCCGTTTTTTTTGTTTTTTTTTAACAGCAGAAGAGCTTAGTCACTGATGCCCTTTTCAGCATTTTTTTTAGGATAGGTTTTTTTAACTTAATTTTTTTTTTAGGATAGGGATTTTAGAATAGGATGTTTTTTTAATCTTTGAGCAAAAGAGCTGTGATTACTTCAGGGCAATGTTAAGGTTAGCTTTTTTTAAAGATATTTTTCAGGGGGTTATTTTGGTTTTACTATAGTGTTTTTATTGTTGCAAAATAGTTGATTACTTCACCTAGGGCACTGCCCGAAAAGGGCAATTTTTAAGGTTATAGGGCTTTTATTGTTTGTTTTCTGCTTTGTTTTTGTTAAAAAAACATTTTTATAATTGTAGTGGTTTTTATTTTTGGAACCTAGTGGATCTTAGGTTAGGAGTCTTGGGGGGTTAGCTGTTAGGGGGTTAATAGATGTGGGGGTAGTTTCAGGCGGGGGTTGTGGCGGTTAGGCGGTTAATAGTTTAGTGGGTATTTCGTGATGCAGGGTTTTTGCAGTTAGAGGTTAAATTGTTTAGGGGGTAGCTTGCAATGGGGTGTGTGGCAGTTTAGCGGATAATAGTGTAGGGAGTTTATTGTGGTGGGGGGTGGCAGTTTACGGGTTAATAGCGTAGTGGGGTAGTTTGCAAGGTGGGATATTGTGGTTTAAGGGTTATTAGAGCAGGAGACTTATTGCGATGGGGGTTAACATTCGAGTGTAGGTGTTTAACATTGCTTCTCTGTTAATTTTAATGGGTTTGCTGTGATATCACAAGCACGACATCCTGTCGTTAACTTTTTGCTCATGTCAGGTTTTAACTTGTAATACCAGTCGTACACCTTTCATGTGTAATAAGTTAACTTCCAGCAATTTTAACGCTTAAGAGGGAGCGGTAATTACCACTTCACTTGTAATCTAGCCCTTAATAAGGTTGTAATTATTGTTACGGCTTTTAACGCCTCATCTAACATTATGGAATCTGTCTTTGCTGCTGACATTAAAGGGACAGTAAACCTTAAAAATAATGTTATATAATTCTGCACATAGTGCAGAATTATATAACATTATATTAGCGCAAACGTTTTAAAACAAAATTTCCCCTTTGAATTTTAAAAAAAACTTGCTGTTTTACAGACCCGCTCTCTGTGATCTTCTGAGCGGGTCTGTTTTTTTCAAACAGCGCATCGGGCCAGCTGTATAGTCACAGCCCGGCCCGACCGCGCCATAGCACTAAGTGCAGCTCGCTACTGCTGTCTGAGAGAGAAGGAGCGAGCTGCACTTAGTGCTATGGCGCGGTCGGGCCAGTGTTCTAAAGTTATGCGTCTACCCGTAGGAATGTGTATACTTCATCACTTCCATACGCAGTGAGCGCCACAAGCCTCCACCAGCTGATTAAACGTCACCGGAAGTGACGTAGAATACAAATTCCTATGGTAGACGGTTTAATTTAAGACACCGGGCTGTGACTATACAGCTGGCCCGATGCGCTGTTTGAAAAAAACAGACCCGCTCAGAAGATCACAGAGAGCGGGTCTGTAAAACAGCAGGGTTTTTTAAAATTCAAAGGGCAAATTTTGTTTTAAAATGTTTGCGCTAATATAATGTTATATAATTCTGCACTATGTGCAGAATTATATAACATTATTTTTAATGTTTACTGACACTTTAAGGTTTTCATATTTTTTTTCATCATTTATATCAGATATTTGGCTGACAACAGATACTCTACCACCTAAATGCCTTGTAGATATCAGAATTTCAGCATCAGACATTAACCTCCTTTTATTTGTGTTACCTTCTTTGTTACAAATATCAGGAATTACATCTTCAATACATACATATGAAATATGACTGAATGCATTATTAATTCACCATACAACTTCACCATAAGGTATATCTGTAATATTTTGTTTTGTACAGGTAGCATATTTACATGGTATATCATCTGATGCTATTTTTACTTTTTGTAAGTATATACAGTACCTTCTATTATTGTATTCACTAGATAATGCTTACTGTCAGTAAGACATTTCTTTAACAGGAAGTAAACAACATAATTGCCTTTAATAAGTTGATGTTTTATTACACACCAGAACCCAGGCAGCCCAGCATAGTGAAAAAATCCTTGAGCAATTTGTTTTGGCTGCCACTTGAAATAATTACCAGTTAAAATAACAAGGACAGGACGTACATCTGTAGCCATCAGTATTTATGTTTGTGTTACAAGTTGCTATAAAACTTTCATCTGTTATATTACAAAGATGATTCTTTCCTTTACATGAGTGGCTGTATGTCTTATTTAGAAAAGCAGGATATCTAGACCTTGTACATGTGTCCCATTCTATTAAATTTAAAAACATCTCATTAACTTCTTTGTTATGCCATTCTGTAAGCAATGTTTATTATCGCAGACGTCCTGTCTGTAGATCTGCTACTTTAAGTTGAATCTTCTCATAAAGCTGTTGAAATTCATTATCTTTATGTGAATCCAGCATCCACCTTTCAGAATAAAGTCTATTAGTACAAAACACTGCTCCAGTATATGATTCAACTTCTCCTAGTGTTCTTCCTCTTCAGCTCTGTAAGAAATGGTTTACAATGTATAAAATTATTATTATTATTATTATCATCATTTATTTGTATTGCTCTGCAAATTACATAGTCACATAGGTTTTGATCATGTGTTTATTTAATATACTTATATGCTAGAAAGGAAGCCAAACAATAGGGGCTTCCTTTCCATAGATATGTTAATTGACAGTTGGTCTCCCAATCCTGTAAGCATTCAAATCTAAAAGGCATGTGGCCAGCTGGTAGACAGTGAGGTGTCAGGAACTCCCCACCCCCAAAGAGACATCCTGAGTTGCCTGTAGAAAGGACTGGCTTAACTAGTTATGTTAATATACATATACAGTTGAAGTTAGTTGTTTATAGACTGCTGAGAGTGGAAGTAGCAAGTACTGGGGCCTGCCATGAGTAAAACTCTGGTATTCCAGCAGTCTGAAGATCCTAAGAGAACCTTGGACCAGAGTCCAGTCCTGGAGCAGTCCCTAAAGATAAAGAGACCCACAAGCAGAAAGTCTGGGAACACTGGCCCAATAGAGAGTGAGACCCCAAGATATATTGGTTTTAGTATAGTGGTACAATTTGTTTTGTTTGCACTTTGTGTATGTTTGTATGTTGTTGGTTTTTCTACACAACTCATGTAACAGTGTCTTAAATTCTGCATTTCTGTACACAATATAACATCTTTTTTTATCACTTTTGTGTATGTCTTGATTTTGTCACCTGTTCCCTAGCAAATTTCTTACAGCTCTTTCCCAACACTTGTACAAGAGTAATTTGTAATAGGAAGGAAGCCCCTTTGTGTCAGTTGTCCTGTGTTTAGTTGAAAGATAGAATATTCTTGATCTCTAACCTTATCTATAGTAACTCCAGGATGTGGGTAATAGTCTGCTTTATTTCGTAGGCCACCTTCTTGTTCCTTGGAAGTCAACATAATAGAAATGTGCAAATGCTGAAAGTACATTTTTTCTCTACATGTCTTTTGCTTCAAATATTCTTGCAATGGCAAATCATATTCCAAAGTTTTAGCTTGTATCATTTCTATTTGTCCATTTATATGATCTTTAACTAGTTTTCTTTCCATATAGGTAGTGATATTGGCTTTTTTATATAACAGTTTAACCTAGAAATACAACTTGAGACATTCCTAATACGTTCTATTGTAGTATTATAGGTTTTTGATATGTTTCCCAGTACATACCTTGTGGCAGCCCTTAGGTCTTTATTTCTACAGGTTGCAGATTATAATGTACAGCTCTTCTTTTTCTTGGTATTATTGTTAGTATGGCATCTTTGTGAGCTTTAGTCTGGTTCCATATCAAGACAGTTCTAGGTCTCAATGCAAGATGTTTCCACTAAAGACAAAAGACTACTATACACAGTTGACATTGAAATAAAAGAATTGCAAAAAGTATTAAACATGCATATCCCAGTAATTTAGGCAATTTATAATTAAATAAGTACTTAAGAGTTCTCAGTCTTAGCTGAAAGTGTTGATGTCCTTGTAGATGATAAATTAATTATTACAGGCAAAATAGGATAGGATCTAGATACTGGTGTTGATCTCCTTAAATAAACTACATCATACACCTGTTCTTCATCTTGAACATTATAATATAAGGGTGTCATAGTCTCTGTATTCAAATCAAATGACATCATTTGCATTTGATTGTTTATCTTATTAGCTTCATTTAGAGTAACCCATTTGGAATAGGTCAAGGGAGTTGTTATCTTTAGAAGCAGGTTTTACATGATCAATGCGGGCAATTTGGTCTTTATCTTGTTTGTCCACTATTATTAATGTTCTTGAATTAATAATACTATTTAACTTCATTGGCGGTTTCCACCTTGGATGAAAAGGTTTAACATATTGTACCCTCTACTGGACAAAATGGCCGAACTGTGGTGTCCATGCTGATAAAATGTTAGGTGTATAAGCCAGACATGCAAAACAATCACGTATTTCTTGTAAAATAAATAATTGCTCTAATTTCCCTGGTGCAGAAATGTGTGTTCAGTATTAGAAACTATGTTCATGGAAGCACCATGGAATAATTCATGAGTTGTTTTCCCAGAGATAGCAGAATGTTTATTATTCAGTCCCACTTGAACATAAGTTAATAATGGATACCATTGCATTGGGTGTTTGGTCAGTAACTTGGTTAAAAGTCATTTTACCTCAGCATAAACACATACTAGAACATATTTGTAAAAATTAGGAGGCTCTAGATAAATTAAATCAAATGCCTTATTTGGATTTACTTTAACAATGTATAGTTGTTTCTGATGGTTAGGGTTGTTTATTTAGGATAGAGAAACAAGGATTGGAGTGCACTCAGGTGTATATTAAATATATTAAGGACTGAGAAGTGCAGAAATCATAAATAATTAAATGGCAAACTAAAAAAGAGAACAGAGTGACTAGAATATGCTAATCATTACAGTATGACAAGCTGAACATTTCACAAAAAAAATAGAAAATGTATAAATATAAGCAATTCCAAATTCATAAGCATCTGTAAATTAAAACACAAATTAACCCTAAAAAGTGGCAGGAGCAAGTCATGTAATGTGGAAGGTCCTAGGAAGGTACTTCAGGGGGTAACCCCAGGTTCTTAGCACATACCACATGCACCAAGAAAGGCCTTGAACCAAGCGTACTCCCAATGTCACAGTCGCAGTTAGCTTCCAGTTAAACAACACAGGTATCCACTATTTCAACAACAGCACAGAGAAAATAATGTCACTTCGCAATAGTGGTTTTACTGCCGCAGCTCACCAGCAGGTGAATAAGCTCATGAGGTAGCATATAATGATTTGCGGCAGGCCACAATGTCTACTCTGAAGCTAAAAAAGGTCTCACTTCTTATAAAAGAGTTTTCTGGGTACAATTACATTTTTTTATAAAAGAGTTTTCTGGGTACAATTACATTTTTTTTTTATTTATACATTTATAAGAAATTACTTGAGTAAATATAATTTGAATTAATCATATTGGAACATAAGAACAGAGAAGCACATCATCGATTTAAGGTAAAACAGATAAAATTTTATTTGAGCACATAACCATATGTACTTACTAGAAACAAGAAGTAAAAATGCCTTAACACAAGTATAGTTTGTGTGCGGCTCCGGACATATTTCCTGGCAATTAGCTGTGTGCTCACCCAATCTTTTTCCTCCGTTTAGGCAAGTAGTGTATTTCTTGTAAGCACCTCCACGCAAGTGACGATGCAGCTCTACTCTGAACCCATCTACGAGTTTCGTCTGTCTTTATGCAGACTTTCTCAAGACAAGTGGATCAGCTGTTTTCTGTACTGAGAATCCCCTTCCTTACATACCCCTTTTAACTCTGCCTCTTTCTATTACGTATATCATTACATGTCACGTATATCATTATGTGTCACAATAATACAACAACAAACACGCCCATTAGCCATGTGTATCTGATACATGAATAGTTCCTTGTTTGTCACTCGTTATCATCAAAAGTTGTTTCATATATTCTCTGTGGAGTCATCTCCATGCAGACTATAGGGTGCCACAAACTCTTGTGCTAATGTGATTACAACACTGATCAAAAATGAGCATCACTACCTTCTAAATCTACCATATAAACCTTATCACCGTTCCAATAATTCATATAAAAACATACTTATCACATTTCATACATCATATAATAAAATTTAGTAATAATTCAATAAATCTAAAAATACACATACATATTTAAACACATATTAATTATGTAAAATGGCAGCAATAATGTTGACACAATTATATAAAATACATCTATTGTATCCTCTATCCCCCCTGTATAATCCGTGTGAGTATTTATGAATTTATTATATGGGACCCATTATCGTGTCAGATATAATATGTCATCACCTCTAGACAAAAGGGGACTTTAAAGCATAAATGCTTGTACATCTAGATCAATATTGAGCCCTTTAGGTGAGAGGCTATACAATTCCTGACTCCATCTTGTTTCCTTTTGTCTGAGGGTGATGAGTCTTTGTTGTGGGTTCTTACTTGGTGGCATAACCTCCAGGATACTAATTCATAACTAACAGGGATCCTGTCCATGATGGACCCTAAAGTGTTAAGACACACTATGGGTTTTTAAACCTAATTTGATGTTTTTGATGTGTTCATAACATTGTCTCTTGATTTTCCTTTTAGTTCTCCCAAGATAAATCTTGCCACAGCCACAGGTTAGACCATAAACAACAAATGTGATTTGGCACGTGCCTCTACATTTAATAGGTACATTTTTGGTATTGTTCCAAATCTGTAGGGAGTTACGGTTCAATATATGGTCACACATGCAGCAATTGCTGCAATCTCATTTGAAAGTTCCAGGTCTACCTGTGACCCACTGGTCAAGGGTGCCAGACTTACTCCCACTGTTTAACTTTGGTCCCTTTAGTTTGGACAGAGCTAAAATATTTTTCAAATTACGGCTTTTTTAAAAAAACAACCTACGGTTTATCATCAATCACTTCTCGCAGAATGGGATCTGCTTTCAAGATACCCTAATGCTTGTGGAAGCTCTTTTTAATAAATAGTAAAGAGAAAGACAGCGCCTCATAGTGCAAGTAGGTTCCAAACAATAAGGGTCACAGTGAGACAATAACAGATGGTAGTATACTCACAAGAGTATTGGCACCCTTATTGAAAGAGGTGCGAATAGGCAGACTGACATTTAATTCTGCAGTCAGTACGCTGAAGCTGGATAGTATCCAGGTTCCCAGACGGCAGCTGTGGGCTCTCCTCCGTGGGTAGAGTCAGGATCCTCTGGTGTCGTGCTCTATAGGGAAACAGCGAGCGGCTGATCTCTGCAAGACAGATTTGCTGTAGACTTACTACAACAGCATAACTGGGACAGTTTTACTTCTTTGATCGTTTTGAGGACTGCGCTTTCAAACACACTTGCCTTTAGTGTTTGTTACATGCAGAGATCAGCCGCTCGCTGTTTCCCTATACAGCACGACACCAGAGGATCCTGACTCTACCCACGGAGGAGAGCCCACAGCTGCTTGTCTGGGAACCTGGATACTATCCGGCTTCAGCGTACTGACTGCTGAATTAAATGTCAGTCTGCCTATTCGTACCTCTTTCAATAAGGGTGCCAATACTCTTGTGAGTATACTACCATCTGTTATTGTCTCACTGTGACCCTTATTGTTTGGAACCTACTTGCACTATGAGGCGCTGTCTTTCTCTTTACTATTTTTAGATACTGTGTTTTGATCAGACATCTCAAAGACCAGCTGCCTGCTACATTGTGAATCTTTCCGCTCCAATATTTCTACTGTGACAAGGATCTTCAACCTCTCCTTAGAGATATTGACATTTCTAGTCACCATCTTCCAGCACCTCATTTGGGACTTATATTACGATAAGCACTTTTTTATAAATTGTTATATTATAATTATATTTATTTTTATGGTTATTTTAGTCTTTTGGATTGTGCACACGTACCTTACTGGTATAATAACCATTTATTATTTACTATCACTTCACTAGCAGTGTTATCACACACAATGGTCACACTACTCATTCTTTTCTAATATGAGAATTTAATCCACTGTTACACCACACTTATTACCTATTACACACACTCTTCAATCGCATTTACACTCTCGAACACAGAGTGAGGATTTAATAGTCTCATTCCATTTTTTGCACTAGAATTGTTTCAGGCGCACGCTATTACCATTTCGCTATTTGGTATTGTTTTCTTTTTAATAAAACCTGCCCCTTCACTATAAGTAGTAATGAATCTTACTGTATTGTTAGTCTCTGTTTCTTGGTTGTCCCCCTCCTTTTTGTGGTGCTGCAACATAGTACTGCGCTGACATTTTTTTGTCGAGCCTCTACCACTAACTTAGTGTCATATTATTTTCCAAAAATGTTTGCTGGAAGACATCTGCCTCCTTATTGTAATCCTCTAACTTGGACGCATTCTACAGAATTGCCCAAACAGAATTTTTTCTTTCCATTTTCTCATGTGCCCACTTTTAGCATTAAGGATGTCAGTAGGTTTTCCTAAAATTCCTAATCATAACTGTATTAGAACTGGTATCTACAAAAAGCTCAACATCTAAAAATTCTATTTTGTCCTTAGAAATTTTCTCTGTAAAGGTTAAATTAAATTCATTATTATTAATGTACTTCACAAAATATAAGGTTTTTCTTCTGTCGCCATGCCAGACTATAACAATGTCATCAATATATCTACAATACCTGATGATGTTGATATTAAAAGGATTGTTGTTCCAGATCACCTTATCCTCAAACATGGCCATTTATAGATTTGCGTAGGAAGGCACCATGGAGGTACTCATGGCAGTCCCTTGTATCTGTCTATAGAAGACTTTATCAAAACAAAAATAATTATGGTTCAAAATAAATGTTATACCATCTTCCAAAAACTACAATCCCTCCTCCTTTGTCCGCCTGCCTAATAACCAACTGATTATCATCTTTTAATGGATTTAGGGATTTTCTTTCATTCAAACTCAGATTATCTCTATATTTAAATGTGTTATAACTATCTGAATTGAAATATGGTAAGTACTCCTTAAGTAATTGGAGATTAAGGGAACTGCATCTGTGATTCCAAAAGGGAGGGCTATCTGATACTAAGAAAGCTAAGACATCACATTCACGTGAATTACTCATACTCCTGGAGACATGTATGTGTGACATTTGAAAGTGGCATATGGTTTATGTACCAGTACTGACAAAAGGAACTCTTGGACTTGGACTATCTTTTCTGGTTTGTATGTTAATAACTCAAGACAGTTAATAATATTTATGCATATTAACTTTATTGATGTAGAGATACATATTTTTTAATCATTGCAATTACTGTCTAGAATTGCACTTGTTCCTGTGCGAAGCTCTGCATTTTTGGTGTTGAATTAATCATATATTTTATTTTTTTCAACACTGCGGTAAATTAGTTAAAAGAAATAGGAGAAAAATCATTAGTATCCAAAATACACAGAGTTAACAAATAACAATGCTTGCTTAAAAAAAAAAATCAGATCATAACGTGTTTTAGTAAAATGTATTCTCTTATATTCTACACATTGATATGAAATAATTATACATTTAAATAAAATAATAAAGCGAGGAAAATGATTATAAGAAGTTTATCAAATAAAAGAGAAAAATCTATTTTATTTGGTAAACTTCTTATAATCATTTTCTCTTATAACCAATGATATAGCATAAAAGCAGGAATAAACTATATGCCTGCAACACAGTTTAGGGGTTAATAGCATAGGGTTTTTTGTGATGGGGTTTGTGGTTGCCTATTAAAAGTGTAGTGTTTTTTGTGATGGGGTTGTGGCGGATTAGGTATTAATAGCATAGGCATTTATTATAATGGTTTATTGGCAAATTGTTGTCAGGGTTCAGGGGTTAATATAGTAGGTTTAACAGTTAAGTTTAGTGGATTGGGGCTGCAGGGAATTTCATATGTTGTCTTGAAAATTTTGGAAAAAATCAGTTATCTAAAATAAATTACCCTCTGGAATGCTCTCCCTCGCCCTGTCAGACTTTCCCCTAATCTGCCTTCTTTTAAACGCTCCCTAAATACATTTTTGTTCAGGGGAGCCTACCACCCAAGTCAAATAAATTCCACTTAGCTAATAATTGCCCTCATCGAACTCTGTACTATCATCATTCTCACCCTTGCAGTCCTCCCCCCCTGTTTCTCACCCTTCTTACTCTTCTAGATTGTAAGTTTCCATGGGAATAGGGCCATCAACTCCTCCTCTATGTGTTTGTCTAGTATCTTTCCAGTTTTGTATCATTGTTCTATTGAAAAAAAATTATAAGTAAAGTATAATAATAAAATTATTTGCCTGTGCATTTGTCTAATACATACACACAACATACAGTACGTATACTCTTGACCCCTTTTCACTCCTGTACCTTGTCATATACCTTATATATTTAACCCCTTTCCCTTCTCTTCTTGCTAACAATAGTAAACTGGACTGCATTATTGTACCCTCCCTTCACCCTTCTGGTCACTGGGAATAGAGTGGTCTCGCCGCTTGCAGCGAGACCGCGCTATTTGAAATGCAATCCCCATTAAAAGAAGTTAAGCATGAATTCCTTGCCATTCATTTTTATATAGCATTTTTAAATGTTTTGAATGTATAATAGCAAATATTAATAACTGATACTTTAAAAGTGGTATTTTAGATTGCTCACAAGCACAAACCTTAATCTATAACTTGTAATACCAGTGCAATAAGAGTCCTAGTACCATTTCTCATTGAATGGATTGTCTGTGCTTTATAGGTATGGGGCATAGTAAAAATGCTTTGGTTAATCATTTAACCAACAACTTGTATACCCAATCAAGTTTTATTGTTTGTGCAAGGCCTTGTTCGACTTAGCCTTTATCTGAATGAAGTTTAATTTTGGCTTTTATGCCCCTAATACAGCATTTGAAACAAACCATATTATTAATCACTTTTAAGGGTTAACAGTATAATAAATATATGAATTTAATTAAAGGGATTTTCAATTAAGTATATATAAAGTTATTCACTGCAAAACTCTACTCTTTCTTCAAACCCAAAACATCTGTTCTCCACTTTTAATACCCTTCTCTGCCCACCCCCACTTCCTATTTCTACTTCTCTCTCAGCTCAAGATGTTGCCAACCAATTCACCAACAAAATAGACTCCATCAGAAATGAAATCATCTCCCAACACACTACCAGTCTCCAACCCCCTCAACCAATAACTGATGTCCAAAACCCGCAAAGCCACAGACTCAGCTTTTTTTGTTCCCACTACTGAAGAAGTTTCTGCCCTTATATCCTCCTCTCACCACACTACCTGTCCCCTTGATCCCCTCCCTCTCTCCTACTTTTACTCCTATCCTCACACATATTTTTAATCTCTCCCTCAGCACTGGTATATTTCCCTCATCCCTTAAGCATGCACTATTTACACCTTTACTCAAAAAATCTTCTCTTGATCCATCATCCCCATCCAACTACCGCCCTATTTCTCTACTCCCTCTTGCTTCAAAACTTTTAGAAAGGCTCATATATAGACGTTTATCACATTTCCTCACATTAAACTCCCTCCTTGATCCATTGCAATCTTGATTTCGCCCACAACACTCCACAGAAACGGCAATCATTAAGGTTACTAATGACCTAATTACATCAAAATCTAAAGGCTACTTTTCTTTGTTAATCCTTCTTGATCTGGCTGCAGCCTTTGACACGGTCGACCACACTCTCTTGCTCCAAACCCTCCAATACTTCAGCATCTGTGACACAGGTCTCTTGTGGCTCTCCTCTTACCTGTCTAACCGGACCTTTAGTGTTACCTTCTCTGGCACATCCTCTGACCCTTTACCACTTTCTGTTGGGGTACCACAAGGCTCTGTCCTTGGTCCCCTTTTCTTTTTCAATTTTTACATCATCTTTAGGTTCCTTAATACAGTCCCATGGGTTTCAATACAATTTGTATGCTGATGATACCCAAATTCTTGTCTCTGCCCCAGACCTATTCTCTTCCTTACTAACTCGTGTCATTAACTGTCTTTCTAATATTTAATCCTGGATGTCCTCTCACTACCTTAAATGGAAAGTATACACCAAATGTCATATATCTGCATGTAATAGATATTACTATAATGAAGACTATGCAGATACTGATCTAAAAATCCAGTATAAAACCTTTTAAAAAAACTTACTTAGAAGCTCCAAGTTTAGCACTGTTGATTAGGTTAGCAGGAACACCCAGGGAAAGTGGCTTAATTGCAGACCCCCCTTCCCTGCATATGAAAAGACAGATTATACAAACAGAAGCCAGCAGTAGACTGGAAAAATATGTCTACTTCTGGCACTGTGGGGCTTGGTTAGGAGTTTCAAAATCTGCACAATGGTATTAAAAAATAAGCAAAACTGGGGGTGGAGCCTACTCTCATAGCGACAAGACGCATCTCTGTGAAGCTCCTGGTCTATAAGTGTCTTAATATAAATTTCCTTCAGAAATAATGCTACTTTTCTACTCATCAGATGACATTTGACTGGCTGGGAACTGATATATGCTCAATACTGAGGATTCGACCGTGTTTTTGCCTATGCTCTATGGGAAAGATGTGTGACAAGATCTCTCACAGGCCTGTCATCTATTTTTATAATTAGCCTCAAGGATCCTAAGAAGCGACCCTGTGCTGAGTCTGAAGCATAGATCTGGGGCTGCCACAAAATGACCCCCCCCCCCAAACTCTGGGGTTATGATATCCTACAATAGGATAGTTGCTCGAAGAGGCACTTACTGGACCTTGTACTTAGAAGGGGGCACTTAGTTCCACTGCGCAACTATATGCATATTTACTAAAACCCACTGCCACACACTCAACAGAAATAACCAGGGCCTTAGAATCAGCAATACCTGCACCGCTTAATGATCACTATCAGAGACTCCATAAGCTCATTGGTGAGTGTTTTTCATTAAACCCACCTTCTGAACAGGAGGCAATGTGCACGCTGACCTCTGCCCGGGAGCTGATCGCAACGGGTTCCAGTTACATTGATAACCCACACAATGTAGTCCAGAGAAGCCCTATACTTACCATTGTTGAGCTGAAAAACAAATTCACTCTGTCTTAAGATTCCTCTGGAAAGCCTCAGTTCCGAAATTGTCAGCTGGGCAGTGCTGCATTTCTAACCCCATCAATAGCGGGCCAACGACTTGGACCCTATGGAATGATAACAATGAGGTCTCTCGCCTTGAAAAGCATATGCGCTACTTACATGAGGCATAATCCGGTACATACCCCCCTTACAAAACAGCCTGGAGCTATATTGGAATGGAGGAAGCCTGTACTCTGTATTTACCTATTGAAAGTGGATGACAGTCCCTCTGCATTTTCCTATTTCCCAAGCCGCCATTGTTTGTCTGTATCAATTCTCCTATTTCAATGAATGTATATAGTTGGGGGCTAATTACTCCTAGGATGGGTCTGTATCATAGTACTGTTCTATACACAATGCAGGATGTTATAAAAGGGGGTTACTTTGTTTAAAGCTGGATTGGTATTTACCGTGTAACCATGTCTTTCACGTATATCTCCTAGCTCTCTTAGGATACTAGTGCCTTTGGGGAATGAGGTTACTTTTGTCACTCCGGGGTCTAAATACATCACTAGGGCCCAACCCATGAGCCTGCTGTCTGCGGCCGAGATAGCAGGTCTAAAACCTTACCTAGGTTAATACCAAGGTGACATATTGAGGGACACCTAAGTAGTTCCCACCTACTAGCTGCTTTACAGTAAAAGTTAATTACTACCATCTTGTAATCAGAATCAAGGAGGAAATTTAAGTTTAACTGCAGAGGTACCGCCCCACCTCTAAGAATTCTGAATATACCAGCACCTCTTTACACACGCTCTGTTGGGAGATCCTAGAACAATCCTGGAAGTTACTTTTTAGCCTCTTTAATTACCTAACTACTAAACCTAAGTCTATGCTAACCCTGAGCCATATAATCTTTGCCCTTAATGCATGGGATCACTATTATCTACAATCTGCCCCCACTACATAAGATGAGACTACTGTCTTCCCAAGCCAGTGTATACTTGCCAATGGACCCTCCTACATTCAATATTATGTTATTGTATATTCTTACGACAAACAATAATTGCTGACCTCAGTGTGTGTATTGCCTTTACTGTTTACAATAGTGAGCTTAGCCTGGCCTTTATGATGTTACTTAAAGGGACATTATGCACTCAAAAAAATATGGGGTATTCAAATAAAGAATTAAAAAAAAATAAAGTTTGTAATTGACATGTTTTAGCAATTTTTCTGCTAAAGCTTCTAAAATTGATGATAAAGTGTCACTATATAAGAATACGTTCGTAGGACACACTAGCTACAAAGCAAGTAGTTTTTCCTCGCTCCCTAGCTAGTGTCCTTATAGCCAGCCCCCATGCTGTAGCTGCTAATTCATGTCAATTACAATCCCCTCCCTGACTGTTCAACTGTGCAGGGGAATAGGGAATCTCACTCACTGGACCCCGTGCCAAGTACCCTGTTCCCCCTTCTAATTGGTTGCTTGCCTGCCAGCTGTCCCCCTCCGTTTTCAGACTGAGCCCCGCAAGAGTAAAGTTCTGCAGGAGTGAGAAGGACAGTGGGAGTGTTACATTTAATACCTTGGGGGACAAGTGGAGTGGGACATCAGGCATCACACACCGGCAGCACTCACAAGGCTTTACACGCTGTTATTATGTGTTGCAGCATTGTGGGCTGTGCGTGATTATCAGTTACACAATACACTGTAACCTGTAACAGCTGTGCCACCTTTTTGTTTTCTAGTGTCTGTGTTAATAACATTATGCAGGCTTATATATATTTACATAAGTATAGGCTACACTATTAGACAGTATGACACACAATCTGGGGTCTGTTCTCCAGGTCATGGATAATCAGTGATCGCATTGTCAAATTCCAGAAGCGCTATCATTACAAGCCTTTCCATGTTATTACTTTGTAGCAATGTACAAGCTGTTATTATGTGTTGCAGCATTGTGGGCTGTGCGTGAGTATGATCATGCTTTCTAACATAGCTGTAATGCCCATATTCAATGCTCATACTCACGCACAGCCCACAATGCTGCAACACATAACAGCTTGTACATTGCTACAAAGTAATAACACTGAATGGCTTGTAATGATTGCGCTTCTGGAAATAGCACATCCTGATGCAGAGGTTGCTGTGTGAGTTTACCTATCGGTCATATATATTTATTATAATGCGCATTATAATAAATATATATGACCGATAGGTAAACTCACACAGCAGCCACTGCATCAGGATTTGCCCATTTTTCAAGTAGACTGTCCCTTTAAACTTGCGCCTTACAATCTAACTATGCCGATGAGTTTATCTGATACTAACAAGATCTTGTTTAGTATTTCTCATAAGCTCTTGTGAGGGCTACATATTTTGTGGTGTTCTTTCAACATTACAGTAATTAGTATCAGTATTGTTTCTTCTCCGTCTTGTTTTCCCCACTGGTTATCGCTGTACTATTTGTGCTAGCAATCATCTTACTGATTAGTATATCGTTTACAGAAGATGGTGGCTGTCAACCTACAAAATCCTTATTAGTCCACATTTACTTTCTTTTATATCTTTATTTTATATATCGCTGAAAACTTTACCAAACACATACAGGATTTCCGCATAAACAAAAGTTCTATGCGGTGGCATCTGAGGACTGTCCGTTCTCCTATGGTCCCTAAACAGAAGCTGAATATGGGCATTCTTACACAATTCAAAAATGTCAACACACAGCTTCTGTTTAGGGACCATAGGAGAACGGACAGTCCTCAGATGCCACCGCATAGAACTTTTGTTTATGCGGAAAGCCTGTATGGGTTTGGTAAAGTTTTCAGCGATATATAAAATAAAGATATAAAAGAAAGTGGGCAAATCCATTGAAAAATGGGCAAATCCTGATGCAGTGGCTGCTGTGTGAGTTTACCTATCGGTCATATATATTTATTATAATGCGCATTATAATAAATATATATGACCGATAGGTAAACTCACACAGCAACCTCTGTATCAGGATGTGCTATTTCCAGAAGCGCAATCATTACAAGCCATTCAGTGTTATTACTTTGTAGCAATGTACAAGCTGTTATGTGTTGCAGCATTGTGGGCTGTGTGTGAGTATGAGCATTGAATATGGGCATTACAGCTATGTTAGAAAGCATGATCATACTCACGCACAGCCCACAATGCTGCAACACATAATAACAGCTTGTACATTGCTACAAAGTAATAACATGGAAAGGCTTGTAATGATAGCGCTTCTGAAATTTGACAATGCGATCACTGATTATCCATGAGCTGGAGAACAGACCCCAGATTGTGTGTCATACTGTCTAATAGTGTAGCCTATACTTATGTAAATATATATAAGCCTGTATAATCTTATTAACACAGACACTAGAAAACAAAAAGGTGGCACAGCTGTTACAGGTTATCGTGTAACTGATAATCACGCACAGCCCACAATGCTGCAACACATAATAACAGCGTGTAAAGCCTTGTGAGTGCTGCCGGTGTGTGATGCCTGATGTCCCACTCCACTTGTCCCCCAAGGTATTCAATGTAACACTCCCACTGTCCTTCTAACTCCTGCAGAACTTTACTCTTGCGGGGCTCAGTCTGAAAACGGAGGGGGACAGCTGGCAGGCAAGCAACCAATTAGAAGGGGGAACAGGGTGCTTGGCACGGGGCCCAGTGAGTGAGATTCCCTATTCCCCTGCACAGTTGAACAGTCAGGGAGGGGATTGTAATTGACATGAATTAGCAGCTACAGCATGGGGGCTGGCTATAAGGACACTAGCTAGGGAGCGAGGAAAAACTCCTTGCTTTGTAGCTAGTGTGTCCTACGAACGTATTCTTATATAGTGACACTTTATCATCAATTTTAGAAGCTTTAGCAGAAAAATTGCTAAAACATGTCAATTACAAACTTTATTTTTGAATACCCCATATTTTTTTGAGTGCATAATGTCCCTTTAAATTGATGGATTAGAAGTGTCCCTTTCACTCCCACAATCAATTATAATTCCTGCCTATACCAGTATTTTACATTTATTTTCCTACAGCTCTTATCAACAATCCCAGCAGTTTATACTCATTACTATAATAGAGCTCCATTCTGTAATATATCTATAGATAGATCACATAAAACTAAAAGTAGGTTCTTCAGCGGAGACCCAAGAGTGGCCTCCCTTTGTTAAAGGGACAGTGTACTATAAAATTGTTTTTCCCTTAATGTGTTTCCAATTACTTTTTTTACCAGCTGCAGAGTATAAAATGTATGAGATTTGTTTTTTAAGACTTATTTGTGTATATGAATTAGCTGATTTTGTGTTTTGAAGCCACAACCTAATAAAATGGGCTGAGCTTGTAGGTATAATCAGATCACATTACTTTATCACATTGCATACATATACCTGCTTCTTTATCTTATATCTGTCCATAAACCAATCATCAATACTTAGAGAGAACAATTGAAAATTAACATTTTAATACCTTATCTCTTCTATAACCCACTGGGAGTGTAATTTCTTCTACTGGCTGTGTTTACACAGCTTGGCCTCGAGGCCAAAAACTTTGAGAATAGGTGGGGATACCACAGGCTAAATAAACTAATTCAAATGCCAATATAAGGCTAATGGAAATACTTGTAAACAATTTAATACACTCCAGCAGGTAAAGTGGATCATTGGGAACAAATTAAAGGGGAGACAATTTTTGAGTAAACTGTCCCTTTAAAGATATTCCACTATAGCTACGCATGCACTGCTTTCTTGAGAGGTCCAAAAGTGGCCTCATGTGATTTTTAGTGGGTCCAAAGTTTTGTAGGCAATTCTGACTGTATTTGACTTGTAACTTGTCTTGTAAATGTATGATCTTTTACCAGTTGATGGTTACCGTTTGTTTGCCTTGCAAAGAACCTCAATAAAAATATAAAAAAAAATAAGCAAAACTAAACATTGTTACAAAAACACTCCCAGATGGGCTGCCGGTTTTTACGCGGTTTTGGTATCCAATATACAGCGCCGCATATAAATGCAGCCCATATCTTCCACCTGTCGGCGGCCACAATTTTTACTCCCATAAGCTGACATAGGACCGCGTCGCAAATCAGTATCCAATATTCAGCACAAGGACTTACATGGTGAACATGGAGAAATTTTACTCCATTTTCACCTTGCCACACAAAGGCAGCTGCAGCAAGCCTTGCGCTATGGGAGCACCGTAACTCCCATAACTGCCTGAAAATATAAACTAACATCTAATGCATGCGCAATATCTAGCTACCTGTCAACCGCAATCCCCCACCGCAATAACTAATGAAGTATATTAACCCCTATATCTGCCATCAAACCCACACCGCAGATAATAATTCAATTATTAACCCCTCTATCCGCCAACCCCAACATAGCAAACTACCTAATGTATTAACCCCTAATCCGCCATTAACCCACATCGCAAAGTCCCGAATAAAACTATTAACCCCTAAACCGCCATTAACCCACATCGCAAACTACCTATTAAAACTATTAACCCCCAAACCGCCATCCCCCACAACATTATTACGGAAAATAAAAAAAATCTAATGTTACAGAAAATAATAAACAAATTATCAAAAAATTTAAAATTAAACCTTATCCCTATGAAAATAAAAAAGCCCCCCCCAAAATAAAAACAGCCCCTAATATAATGCTAAACTACCAATAGCCCTTAAAAGAGCTTTTTGCAGGGCATTGCCCTAAGTTAAACAGCTCTTTTACATTTACAAAAAATTCTAAGTCCCCCCTAATAGTAAAACCCACCACCCACAAACCCCCTCAAAATAAATAAACCTAACACTAAAAAACCTTAACTACCCATTGCCTTGAAAAGGGCATTTGTATGGGCATTGCCCTTAAAAGGGCATTTAGCTCTATTAAGAATTGCCCATCGCTAATCTAAATTAAACATACAAGCCGGCACAGAGCGAAGGGCGGAGCTGAAGACCGGCGACCCTGGAACTGAAGACCGGTGACCCTGGAACTGAAGACCAGCGACCACGGAGCCATTGAGGGTGGAGAATCCTCTTCGTATGATCTCTGCCGTACACTGAATAGTGAATTCAAGGTACATGATTAAAGATGGCGTCCGTTGAATACCTGTTGGCTGATTTGATTCTTCAAATTAAAATCAGCCAATAGGATGAGAGCTACTGAAATTATATTGACTATTCAAATCAGCCAATAGAATTTCAGTAGCTCTCATCCTATTGGCTGATTTGAACAGCCAATATGATTTCAGTAGCTCTCATCCTATTGACTGAATTGAATTTGAAGAATCAAATCAGCCAATAGGAATTCAAGGGATGCCATCTTTAATCGCATACCTTGAATTCACTATTCAGTGTATGGAGGAGATTGTATGAAGAGGATCCTCCATGCTCCATGGATTTGCGGTCGCCGGTCTTTAGGTTCGCCGGTCTTCAGTTCCATGGTTGCCGGTTTTCAGCTCCGCGGTCATCGGTCTTCAGCTCCGCCCTCCTCTCGCGCTGCCTTGTTCCTGGAAGAAGAAGAAAGAAGTGGTCACTGCTTGGAAGACTTCACCGCCTGGAACCGAACCTTCTCCGCCGGACTTCAGGAACCGTGAGTATCAACCTGGGGGTTAGGTTTTTGTAAACATTTTTGGGGGGTTTGTTTTATTTAGATTAGGGATGGGCAATTCTTAAAAGAGCTAAATGCCCTTTTAAGGGCAGCAAAAGAGCTAAATGCCCTTTTAAGGGCAATGGGTAGTTTAGACTTTTTAGTGTTAACTATCTTTAAATAAATAAAAATTTACCTGTGAAATAAAAAAACTAAGTTCAAACTATAAATTAACCTAACATAACTATTCTAATAAAATAAAAAAAAACTACCAATTAAAAATCCTAAATTACATAATTAAACCCCCCTTCACTAATTTGAACAGCCAATAGGAATTCAGAAGCTCTCATCCTTTTGGCTGATTTGAACAGCCAAAAGGATTTCAGAAGCTCTCATCCTATTGGCTGATTTGAATTTGAGGAATCAAATCAGTCAATAGGAATGCAAGGTACACCATTTTGAAATGGGTACCTTGCATTCAACTTCAGTGTACGGTGGTGATCGTATGAAGAGGACGCTCCATGCAGGGTGTCATTGCCGACCAGGATAGCTCCGCTCCGCGCCGCAGGAATGAAGATAGAAGAAGTCCCCAAGATGGATGAAGGTGTCGCTGCCTGGATGAAGACTTCTTGCCGCCTGGATGAGGATGGATGACTGAACTTTAGGAAACGTGAGTAGATTTTCAGGGATAAGTGTCAGGTTTATTTTTTGTTTTTTTAGATTAAGGCTTTAATGGGCAGTGTAAAAGAGCTGAATGCCCTTTTAAGGGCAGTGTATAAGAGCTGAATGCCCTTTTAAGGGCAGTGTAAAAGAGCTGAATGTCCTTTTAAGGGCGCCCATACAAATGCCCCTTTAGGGGCAATGGGTATCTTAGGTTTTTTTTAGACTTAGGTTTTTTATTTTGGGGGGTTGGTTTTACTGTTTGGGGGACTTTGTATTTTTTTCTAGGTAAAATAGCTGTTCAACTGAGGGCAATGCCCTACAAAAGGCCCTTTAAAGAGCTATTGGTAGTCTATTGTAGGTCAGGGGTGTTTTTATTTAGGTTTATTTAGGGTCAGCGATGTTGGGGGTGGCAGATTAGGGGTTAATCGGTTTATTTAATAGTCGCGATGTGGGTTGGCGGCAGATTAGGGGTTAATAAATTTAATATAGAGTTTGCGATGTAGTAGGGTGGCGGTTTAGAGGTTAATAGGTAGTTTATGGGTGTTAGTGCACTATGTAACATTTTAGTTATGGGTTTTGTGAAACATTCTTGTTTCGCAAAATCCATAACTACTGCTCTCAGATTGCGGAATGGATCGTGTCTGTATAGGCTGTAACGCAAGCATTTTAGCCGGACTGCACAACCTGTAATACGGCTCTAGGGAAAATCCTGCACTCAAACGTCATTTTTTAAGTGCGGAATTGACGTTGCGTTACAGGCTATTGTTTTTCAGCAGTATAGCCAGACCACAACACTTGTATCTAGCCATATGTTACATAGCTGGCCTTCTTTAGAATGCCCAGTCCTTTATCCTTGGAAGAGTACGTTCAAACACAGCTTCGCATTGATTGAATTGCATTCAAACAAATTACGTGTCTCTATGTTTTATCTGGTGTATGTGTGTATTTATGTGCAAATGCATGTGTGTGTGTGTTGATGTGGTATGCTATACAAGTGAAGAGATTTCTTGCAGTGTGCTGTTTAAGTGCTTCAGTATATATATATATATATATATATATATATATATATATATATATATATATATATATATATATATCTCAACTTTGTATGTCTAAATTAGAATAGCTACTAGTGGGGCTTCCAATTAACATTCTTCAATATTAGGGTTGAGAACTGATATTCCTTTTTGATTGCTGTTCACTGGCTCACATTATACATGTTATGTTATGTCTCATTTTCTCTATGTGCTAAATCACTCCTTAGCAGCTATCAGTGTGACTCTACCTTTGGTCCTCTACTTTTTTTTCTAATTACCGTATGTTATTTTCATGAGAAACTGAGGAAGACTTAAATTTTTTGTATTTTATTTATAGTTTATGTTATTATGTTCCTGATTCTGATACCCTTTACCACCCATTAGCCTTGTATTATAATTTTTAGATGCCCATTTCCAATAAAGAGGTTGACATTTCCACTACTATAAATACAGCCCAAATGTCAACTCTATTTGTCCTGAAACAAAAAATGAGCATAAACACAATTGGAAACCAGTGTTACATAAAAAAACGTACACAGAATACACAAAAAAGTGCAGATTCTGCAGAATAAAACAAAGGCTGATTGTTTTTTGTGGGGGTTTTTTTTAACCAATGTGTCCTTAATACCACAAGCACAATTTCAAACCAGCTTCAGAATAAAAGAAAAAAAATGCCTTTGTTTTAAAGGGATATTAAACATTAGGTAAAATGATTTCCTTCTGTTTAGCCTGCTCACAGAATCACAGAGACACTCAACAACCTATCACAGGACATGCCTTAAAAATAACCCAATAGAAACCCAAAAATAAAAATGTATGTTCATGAAATGCATCATTAAATAATACTGACATTTTATAATGAATGTTTGATAATGATTACATTTTTAGCAATATAGACTACATGCAATGCTTACATTATGTATGAGTGCTCATTATTGCACCAAGCACACTGATCTGGGATGCTCTTTATCATTCATTTCAGGACATAGGAAAAGCACTCTCCAGGCTTTAAATATCAGCTTTACTTCATTTTAAATTTTAGGTTTTTCCTATTTTAAGAAGAAATGCTGATATGTAAAGTCTTAGAGGGCCTTTTCCTATGTTTTTAAAATTCACACATGTGTGCTAATACAGTGATTTTTAACCTTTTTTTTGCCGTGGCACACTTTTTTACATTAAAAAATCCTGTGGCACACCACCATCCCAAAATTTAAAAAAAATCACACATTGTAGCCTAATACAGCATTTATATATAGAGCAGGAAGGTTAAAGGGGCAGGAGATACCGGACTGTTTATCACACTGCCTGATTACTGAGGGATATGATACCACATGAAAGCAAACATAGCAAGGGGGGGACATGAGCCCAGTAGTTAAATACACAGTGCTCTTATACTCACCACTGAATTCAGAGTCTGAAGCCCAGCTGCACTTCACCACAGGCGGGAAAGAATTATAGAATACACACAGCTCTCTAAGTGCAGGGCTGAACTGGGAGAAGTGCAGCTGTGAGTCTTGCACCTCTCCCAGTCACAATGTGCAGGTTATTTCACTCTGCTCCAGGGCACTTTCCTTTGCTCCACTTGCAACCTGTATTGTGGGTAGGGATGGGCGAATGTGCAAATTTTCGAATTTCGAATGTAGAACGAATGTTATTACCGAAATTCGAATTCTAAATTCGAATGTCAATAAGAACGAATATTCTTAAAAATTCGAAAATCGAATGTTATTTACAGTTTTCGAATGTTACTTTCGAATTTGAATGTTTATAATTATATCGAATGTCTACATTCGAAATTCGAATTTTTCGAATTCGAATATAAATTCGACTTTTTCGAATTCGAATATAAATTCGAATTTTTCGAATTCGAATATAAATTCGAATTTTTCGAATTCGAATATTGCATAATTCGAATATTACATTTAAAAGCATTAGAAATACTATTACAATCTAAATTCGAATTTTTCTAATTCGAATACACGTATTGCATAATTCGAATATTACATTTAAAGAAAAAGCATTAGAAATACTATTACAATCTAAATTCGAATTTTTCGAATTCGAATACACGTATTGCATAATTTGAATATTACATTTAAAGAAAAAGCATTAGAAATACTATTACAATCTAAATTCGAATTTTTCGAATTCGAATATTGCATAATTCGAATATTACATTTAAAGAAAAAGCATTAGAAATACTATTACAATCTAAATTCGAATTTTTCGAATTCGAATATTGCATAATTCGAATATTACATTTAAAGAAAAAGCATTAGAAATACTATTACAATCTAAATTCAAATTTTTCGAATTCGAATATTGCATAATTCGAATATTACATTTAAAGAAAAAGCATTAGAAATACTATTACAATCTAAATTCGAATTTTTCGAATTCGAATACACGTATTGCATAATTCGAATATTACATTTAAAGAAAAAGCATTAGAAATACTATTACAATCTAAATTCGAATTTTTCAAATTCGAATACACGTAGTGCATAATTCGAATATTACATTTAAAGAAAAAGCATTAGAAATACTATTACAATCTAAATTCGAATTTTTCGAATTCGAATATTGCATAATTCGAATATTACATTTAAAGAAAAAGCATTAGAAATACTATTACAATCTAAATTCGAATTTTTCGAATTCGAATATTTTCGAATGTAATCGTAAAATTCGAAACCGAATATTCGAAAATCGAATGTTAGAATGTTATGTAAACATTCGAAATTCGATTCGAACGAACGAATGTGTTAAAATTCGTGCCGTTTTTCGAATGTTGCGAAACATTCGCCCATCCCTAATTGTGGGTAATAGAGCACTGGTCTAAAATGTTCACTGCATACTGATAGCAGATAATGATGGGCTGCACAATGATTTTGGGATTAAATGTATTCCCACTTTAGATGCTGTAGGAAAAAATCCATCTGACAACAAAGACAGTGACCAGCTATACTATAAGCATGTCTATCTACTGTTTACACTCCCGTGTCCGGCCTCACTGAGATCACAGACATTAGACTTATTAGAAATGATCTGTCCCATTCTTATTAGCATAATTTCTCCTTGCTAACAATAATAAAGCTGTGCCAAGGGGGCAGGGTTACTTACCATGTTATTGCTCCAACTCTGTTGCCGTCCTTCTGTGCTCAGTCCTGACTCACAAACCATAGGCAGGTGGGAGAATTTATTTCCCATTTCTTAATTCCCGCCCTAACTTACTGGCACGCCCTTTCAAAACCAACTAGCTCCCACCTAAAAAAAGATGTGCAAGATCTCTCCACAGACTGCCAACATGAACAAAACCCAACAAAATAAAACATACATCTCTCCTCAGCTGTGTGCGCACACATGCGCACACCTTCAAGGGAACAGTGGCTTCTATAGTGCAATGAGTCATCACCAACCAATTAAACAAATACTGCTAATAAATTCTTGAGTAGTTGTGGTGTTTGAATCCTGTAACACAGGGTATGCGCAGATGTCAGGATCCTTTACCTGTTGCCCTTTCTATGATGCAGGAACCTGTCCCTATATGTTGTTTAATCTCAATGCTCAGACATTAGGGGTGGAGACTGTCTTTTAAATCCTCCATGTTTTTTTGCACTCAATGCTCAGACATTTGTGTACTCAATACCTATTTCTTAGCATTTGTATCCTGTTTACCTTCTGAATTTGCTTTCCTGAACATGGCTAACCTTCCTGGATTCTTCCTTTGCCTCATCTCATTCTTTGTGATGTTTGCTGTGTTTGACATTGACTAGTTCACTGGACTCTGGCATTGCCTTAACCCCATTTGTACTTTCTGTCTTTATGGTAAAATTTTCTGTTGTGATTCAGATTTAAACAACTTTTTAATTTAATTCTATTATCAAATTTTCTTCATTCTCTTGTTATCCATTGCTGAAGGGACAGCATTGCACTACTGACAGGAAGCTGAAAATATCTATTTAGCCAATCACAAGAGACAAATGTGTGCAGGCACCAATTAGCAGCAGCTCCCACTAGTGTATGATATGTGTGTATTCATTTTTAAAAAAAAAAAAAACTTTTTATTAAGAATCCATGATACAAAGAGATCGACAAAACAAACAAGTAAGAATACAGTTATAACAATCGCATTGTCAGTCTCACAGAGAAAAATACAGAGCAAAAACCATGCATCCTAGATTCTTGTTTTAACCTTTTTTCTAAAACAATACCAAGATAACAATGACAGAAATAAAGACATCTCAATGCTTATCTCTTTATGTACTAAAGTCTACCTGAAAGTATTATTCATTGGCTGCATTTATGCTTGGATAAGTTCTATCTACATAACAGGTTAGAAAACCTCTATGTGTTGTCGAGTGGACTAGGTTGGGGCTTGTTGGATTTTATATAATTTGCCCATGTTACTTGTAGCTCTATGAATTGTTCCCTTTTATCTTGCAAGTAGGAGCCATACTCCTCTAGTTCGATCAGATCTGTGACCTTGCTGTGCCATAGGGCCAGAGAGGGAATTTCTGATGATCTCCAGTTTTGCGCTATCAGCACTTTTAAGCTATTCGTCATAATTTTTAACAGGGATTTAAAATGAGGTTGGGGTAGTTTAATTGATTTGTTTAATAACCACACAAGGGGGTCCAGTGGGAGGCCAATTTGGAAGATATATTCTATTTCAACAATTATTATGCGCCACAACGAGTTTATCTGGGAGCACCACCACCACATGTGACTCATGCCATTGCCAACATGTCCACACCTCCAGCAGCGATTATTGGTCTGCGGAAAAAGTTTGTGGATTCTCCTAGGGGTCAAATACCACCCATGTAATATTTTATAGTTAATTTCTTTGATAGATGCTGACATAGAGGCAGATTTGGTATTATGAAAAATAAGTGTCGCTGCCTGAGGCGTGATGGTGACCCCTAGTTCCCTCTCCCACATCTCGATAGAGCGCGGAAGGTTACTCAGTGGCAGCTGGGTAATAATGTTGTAGATATAGGAAAGGCTGTGTTTAACTGGTGGTGTAGACGTGTATATTTTCTCAATGTTAGTCAATGGTCGTAACATGTTTAAGTGTTGTTGGTGTGTTGTGATGTAATGGTGTGCTCTTTGGTATGTGAACCAATTGCTGGCCCAGTTGTGACCTGTTTCTATTAGCTGTTCCTGAGATTTCATCAAGTCATTATTAGTTAGAGTCATGAGTGGGACGTCTGCGTCTCTATACTGTATCTCTGAGCACCTAATTAGAGTTAACAGGGAAAACTCGTTATTGTTCAGAAGTGATGTTAAGGGGCCTGGACAGGAAGATATGTATGGGTTTATCCTATTAGAAGAATCCCAGATTCTCAGTGTTTCCTGTGTAATCGGGTTATTGATTTGTTTGGAGAGTACCTGGAATCCTGGGTTCCAGCATATAGATGGGAGATTAGAGCCAGGGCTAAGGTTTTCCTCCAATGAGACCCATTTCCTATGTTCCCTATGAATCCTCCAGTCAAGGATTCTCTGGAGAAATATAGACCTCTGGTATGCGTCAATGTTTGGGACTCCCAATCCTCCCTGGGTTGTAGGACGGGACATTATGAACTTGTTTATCCTGGGGGGGGGCATCTGTTCCAAATGAACGAGCTAAACAACTGTTGCATCTGTGGTATGTATGTGCTGGGGAGTTGAATGGGGAGAGTCTGCATAATGTAGAGCAGTCTTGGGAAAATGTTCATCTTAATTGTATTTATCCTCCCCAGCCAGGACAAACGTTTCCTGGTCCAGGATGAGAGGTCTCGAATTAAGTCAGTTTTTATGGTTGAATAATTCAACTTGTGTAGCAATTCAGAATTGTCTGTTAAATGTATCCCCAGATATTTTAGTGAAACTTTGTTCCATTTAAATGAGCAGATTTTAGAGATCATTTCTTCCATTGGGGGATCTATGACTACCCCTAGCATCTCGGATTTATTTTGATTAATTTTGTAATTAGAGAGGTTATGGAAGATCTCCAATTCCTTAAGTAAGTGAGGGATTGATTCTACTGGTGCCATTAGGGTAAATAGGATGTCGTCCGCGAAGAGAGACAACTTGTATTCTTCCCCTCCCAGCCTCAAGCCCTGGATTTGCCTATTGGATCTAATTTTGGTCGCTAGAGTTTCAATGAGGCATGTGAAAAGCAGGGGAGACAAGGGGCAGCCTTGCCTGGTGCTATTTGTAATCTGAAACGGGGGTGATAGGACTCCGTTAAGGGCAATTCTGGCGCTTGGTTTGTTATATAATGCAAAGATTCTATGCAATATTTTATCGCCAAAGCCATAGACCCACAAAGTTGCTTCAAGAAAAGGCCATCCGACTCTGTCGAAGGCCTTTTTTCGGCATCGGTGGAAATCCAGAGAGAGGGAATATGATTCGTCTTAGCATGCCATAGTAGGTGTAGGTTGCGCACCGTATTGTCCCTAGCTTCTCGGTATGGTACAAAGCCAACTTGGTCAAGATGTATAATATGGGGCAGTATTAGATTGAGTCTATTGGCTATGACTTTAGCGAAAATCTTTATATCTGAATTCAGAAGGGAGATCGGTCTATAATTAGAAATGGATATAGTGGATTTGTTCGGCTTTGGGATTAACATGACATTGGCTTGTAGGGCTGTAGGGGGGAAGGGCTTATCTTGATCAATACTTTGAAAGTATGCCAAAAGATGGGGTATCAAGATGTCTCTGAATGTTGTGTAGTAGGTGTTGCTAAATCCGTCTGGGCCTGGGGATTTACCCGCTTTCAATGTTTTAATAGCTAATTTGATTTCTTCTATTGAGATGGGAGAGTCTAGGTTGGTCCTCTGTTCGTCACTAATTTGGGGTAAATTCAGTTGTGCCAAGTAGCCTTGAATTGCCGTATTTACCGGGGGGTGTACGTCTGTGGACAGATTATACAATGAGTGGTAATAGTGCCTAAAGCTGTCTGCTATGTCTTTCGATGTGTGCCAGTCGTTTCCCTTATCGTCCCTAATGTGTATGATATATCTACTGAGGGTTTTTCTTCTAAGCTGCCTAGCTAGGAGTCTGCCCTGTTTGTTAGCGCCTTCATAATATGTTTTCTTAAGGAAGAGTGCATTGCGTTTGGCTTCTTTCCCTAGATAACAGTTAAGCTGTGATCGTTTGTGTTCTAGACTTTCTAGGAGAGATCGGTCTTTCGGAAATAGTTTGTGTATTTCTTGGAGTTTATTTAAGTCAGTAAGTAGGGATGTTAGGTAGTATTGTTGTTGTTTTATTCTGGCTGCCTTTAGGGCAATTAGCTCACCCCTAAGGATGCACTTGTGAGCATTCCATATGTGTTGCTGGCACACGTCCGGGGTATTATTTATCTTAAAGTAGTCTTCGATGGCCTTAGATAGGTGAATCCGTATCAATGGGTCCTTTAATAGGGACTCGTCTAATCTCCAAGATCTTGATTGATTGGCACCTATGGGGTAATTAAATGTGCAGCTAACCATGGCGTGGTCGGACCACGTTATAGGGTGTATGTCAGAATGCCGGGCGTGGGCCAAAGTAGTAACATCTGTTAGTATGTAGCCTATTCTAGAATAGCTTTGGTGTGGATGTGAGTAAAAGGTGAAATCTTTCTCATGTGGGTGGTGGAGTCGCCAGACATCGTGTATGGCCAGGGTAGTTAACTTGGACCTGATGAATTTCAAGGTCTTAGTGGGGACGGCTGATGTGCCGGCCGAGCAGTCCAATGTTGGGTCTAGGGCAATATTGAAATTGCCTCCAACGACCAGACTACCCCTAGGGGACTCTAGGAGTTTGTTGCATAACTGGTGAAAAAAAACAGGGGCATCCAAGCTAGGGGCGTATATGTTGGCTAGAGTTATAGGTTTGTGGTTCAATAGCCCAGAGATAATCAAATACCTTCCCTGTTTGTCCTTATCTATTGAATTCACGTGAAAGGGGAAATTCTTACTAATCATTGTGCAAACTCCATTATGTTTAGAACTATTGGAGGAGAAATATGCTGTTCCAAATTTCTTAAAGGAGGCGTGGGGTTCCCGCCCCCTTCTGAAATGGGTCTCTTGTAGCATTACAATATCACATTTAAGCCTTTTGTAATCTTTAAGAGCAATGGTTCTCTTTTGTGGAATATTAAGCCCCTTGACATTGTGGAAAAGAATTTTAAAATTAGACCTATCCATCGACTAAAATGTATTTCTGTATATATAAAGATTCATATAGCAAGCATACTTCAATTTTGCATATCAAGATAGATTTGAACATTGTCCAGTAAAAAGCATGAGACATCACATAGACCATATTAAAAAGCATAACAAGATAAGGTAAACATAAACTATGAACAAATCCAACGTGTAGTGTATTTGTAGAACTATACACCTTGTTTGGGGAGTGTTTGGTGTTGCATAAAGCTCTAGGTATCTTTTCATAAGAAATGTAGGAGTTTCAGGTGGGGACCTGTGAAAGGAGGGAGGGAACGGGAGGAGTGGAGAGGGAAGGTGTAAGGGGTGAGGCAGAGGGGGATATAGGGGGAAAGGGGGTGCATGAGGAATGGGGGACTGAGACTGTGTTGATCATAGTCACATCATCATTAGCACTTAATATTGATAACACCTAGTCCCAACATAGTTTATATGACATATATTAAGCTTAATTTTGCCCAATGTCCATAAGACTAGTCCAGTTACCCCTCTACCCATGATCAGGAACAGTCCAGATGAATATAGGCCAGGGAAAGCTCCCCAGCACAGCCAGTTGTCTCCAGTAGCAGAGGATATGTGGCCTGGCAATCATTGACAGTTAATACAATTATGAAGGGTCCTGTGGCCGTGATGGACCTGGAGATGTGGTATCAGTCTTCCTTTTCTTGGGATGGACTTTATTCCATTGAGGGCGTTATTCTCTGGGGGGATCTTTTGTTTTTTCTGGGTGCCTTGTTGCAGTCTCAAGGACGTCCTCATCTGGAGGAACAATGGTGATGTTCAGTTTTTTGGAAACGTTGTCTAGGTCGTGGAAAGTTTTGTAGATGATCTGTGAGCCATTGTGGGTAATGATCAGACTGAATGGGTATCCCCAACGATATCTAATATTGTGTTCTTGCAGGGCTTTGGTGAGAAACCGGACCTCCCTCCTCCTCTGGATAGTTTGAGGGCAGAGGTCCTGGTAAATTTGTAGGGTGTGGTCTTTAAAGGTAATGGATCTTCTGGTTCTCGCCGCTTGCCAAACTTCTTCTTTGGTAGTGAATCTTAAGAACCTCATAATCACATCTCTAGGTGGGTTGAGAGGCTTAGATGGAGGTCTCAGCGCTCTATGGATCCGTTCAATTTTGTCATTTAGTAGTGGAGGTGACCTAGGGTTTAAGAAGTGGAACAGGTCCTTGACATAAGATTTTAGCTGCTCTGGAGAGATCTCCTCAGGTATACCTCTAACCCTAAGGTTGTTCCGTCTCCCACGATTATCCAAATCCTCTAGTTTTTCCTGTAAGGCCTGCACCATTGAATCTTGTATAGAGAGTTGTTGGGTGTTAATGCTGACCATGGAGTTGAGCGCCTCCTGGCCCTCTTCTATGTAGTCAAGTCTGGAGCTCATATCATTTAAGTCCTTTTTTAGATCCCTCATTTCTCCTTTGATAAAGGATTTCAATGACTCGAAATCTGATTTGGAGGGGAGATCCGCAATTTGTGATGGGAGGGTCAATAGTGATTTATATTGTGAGGGAGTATATTCTAGTTGCATCTCAGTGGAAGGCTGATCCTGTATCTGAGAAGATTCTGTTGAACAGGTATCTGAAGGTTGAAAAAAGGCAGACACTGAGGGCGTGGAAACCGCTAGTTTGTTGCTCTTGTCTGGTTTTGGCCCCTTGCGTTGTGACATCTTGCAATATATAGGGTAGTCAATGTGGAGCCCCAAGGTCCCACACTCCTCCGAAAATAATTAAATGAGAAGGTCCTATATGTGTCTTTAGTAGGCCCAATCCCTTTAAGTGTAAAGTGTCTCTATAAAAAACAATGTGTCTTCTTTTCTTTTAAAGTCTAAGTCTGTTAGGCCTCAAATAGGCAGCAAAATTTATGGCAGCTACTAAGTTGTAAATCAACTAGCTGCATTTATAGAGTAGGCTTGCAGCTGTATTCCAGTAGCCCAATGTTGCCTTGTTTCCTGTAGGTATCAGCCCTGGGAGAGCTATTAGTTTAGGAGGCCATATGTGGGGATTCAAGCCGTTGTAAGTCTGCACTCTAAGTTTTAGCGTGTGAAAGATTAAAGGCTCTCTCCCTCTCAACCCCCGCTATGATGTTATGCCTGCAGGTATTATAACTCCTTACCCGTGGCTTGTGAGTGTGCTCTGACTGGTGTTAGGGCTCTTGCTGCCTCCGTTGCCCCTCTGTGTCTTCTAGGCCCTTAGCGCACCACGTGGGTGCGGCGCAGACAGACCTGCAGCGGGCCCTTGTTAATGCCGCATGACGGGATGAAACGTGCTGAACCGGCTTTCAAATCCTGTCTCACGATCTCAGAGACAGGAGACTAGTGTGGGCGCACCGTGAGGGATGCAGACTAAAGCTAGGTTGAGAGGAGCACCGGAGGCTGTAAGTAGAGGATGGTCCGGTCCAAGATGGCGACCGGACTTTCTTAGTGAGGTGGGTCTCAGTCTTTTCGGGCAGGGGGGGAGAGGGAGTGGGATATAATAAAGGTTCTGGGTTGCTCCTTATCTTGTAGGAATAATTAGGAGTGTTGTTAAGTGCCGGTAAGGGTCCCCACCATGTCGGCTCCTGTTGTGTGAGCAGCAACAGCTCTGGAGCTTCACACCTTGGCACCGCCCCCCGTGTGTATTCATTTTTTAGCAAGGGATACTAAGAGAACAAAGCACATTTGAAATAGAAGTGAATTTAAAAGTGTCTTAAAATGACTTGCTCTATCTGAATCATGCAAGTTTAATTTTTACTTTCCTATCCCTTTAAAACTATATCCCTTGCTGAGAGACTTATTTGGATTAATTCCTGATTTGGAACCTCTGGCCTGTTCCTGCATATCAGATTAATCACCAAATAAACAAGGCAAGTGTTCCCTTGGCAGCAGAATATGTGTGTATGCACTTAAATAGCTTTCAGTAGAAGCATTTCAGATAATACCTGTCAATGATAAGCCTCAAAAATACAAACAATCCTCATTTTTTTTTAAACTAGAAAACAAATAATCATGAGGTACAATACAAAAACCAAATACTACATAGTCAACAAGACTTTATGTACCTCACTATATTAAGTCTTCTGTAACACTTATGAGACCTCTCCATAAAATGTAAAAGTCAAATCTTAGAAGGATCGCACTGGTATAAAAGGACACTTTTGGGCTTTTATAGGTAATAATTATTAAGTCAAGTGACCTAAGAGAAGATCTTGTATACCCGTCTTTATAAACTAAACTTACAATATATCACTATTAATCACTAGAATATGAAACCTTGCATTTACTCAACAAGCAGAGAGCTGACATTTCACTATGTGGGAATAATCTGAATTAAAGGAATTAAGGATTTTTGAATATAAGTAAAATGCCTAAAAATAGTTTTAGTTAATAAAAATATATTGGCAACACATATAACAAGAGTGTAAAGAAACACACATCTGTATAGGTTAAAACGTTTTAAACAGGTAATCACTGTAGTTAAAACCCTTATGCAGGCATTACACTAATTTTCAATAATGACAAACTTTAGTCTCTTGCTTGTAAATATCAAAAATTCAACAAATGCAAATGCAACATTTGTGTCCTCTCAGCCAAGCCTAACACTTTAGAGCTTTACCCCCTGTTCAGAAATCTTCAGTATTAATAGCAGTCTTGGGCAGATTTATTTAACACAAACTCAAGGCAACAGCTGCTGCTGACTTCATTCCTAGAACCATAGTCTAAACTATTTTGTTTACGTTTGTAACACCCCCTAAGAGCAAAATAAAATGTACATAGCAACATATGGCAAACAAGAGAATGTGAAACATGATAGTAACAGAGTTGCATTATGCTTTATATAATTGTCATAAGGTCTATATAGGGGATATTGTAACTTGTGTTCAATTACATATTTCATTTTTGTCCCATTTAAAGTACATTTACTGTCCCCTAATGAACTTATGCATCACAAGGCCATTTCATTGTTTTGCTTGACTTCAGTTCAGTGTGCATGTATAAGTGTGTGTGTGAATGACTGTGTCAAATGTTTTATGTTCAACATACATGTATGTTTAGCACAAACATAAATTGGAAAACTCCAATACTTAAACAGAATTTCTATGCTCCATTTGTTTAGTGTTCATGCACTATCTGACATGAAATGTATAGCAATCTCCATAACAATCTATTTCAAAATAGTTCCCAAGAACTATCTGACAATAATCTTTAAGTATGTGAGATACCTATTAACTATGGACATATAATATGAACACATACATTGAAACCCAAACAATTTTCCTCTACACTTCTAATCTAGGTCTAAATGTTTTAGTGGTAATAACTTAACTGATGCCACTTACAAAGAGACATAGGACTCCATTTATTAAGCAGCAGATGCTGTTTCGAAGGCCCATAGTTTCAGGCTCGCCTGAAACGGCAGTTAAGAATCAGCGGATTGAAATCATCCAGATCGGATCCAGATGATTGACAGCCCCTGCTAGAGGCCGATTGGCTGCCAGTGAGCGGTGGGCAGCACTGCCCAAGCATTTCCCCAGAAATGCTTGTGCAATGATAAATGCAGACAGCATATGCTATCTGCATTTAGCGATGTCGAGCGGACATGATTCGCTACAGAATTTAGTAAATCTACCCCATAAACTTTACATATTAAGAAGTGGACATTCATTTATTGATGTTAATGTGGCTTTCATTCAACAGATACAATCAAAAAATCAATCTGTATTGAGCTAGATATATTGCATTTAGATATATCAAATGTTTTTTTTTTATGAAACAAAAATATTATGGTTCAAAGTCAGTGAGTTCTCTCGTCGGGTTCGAGTCATGGGTTACACAGCCTCACCTGCAACATCCAGCAGTTCAGCAGTTCTTCTCAACAATGGGTAGGCTTAGGGCCCTCATCAGCAAATTTACAGTGTCTGCTATATGAGCCGGTTGCCTTGTATTTATACTCCAAGAAGACCAATCAAGACTATTCACCAATGATTTTTAAGGAGACCGCATTATATTGCTATATTGCTTAACATGCCAAACTATTGAATTTTACAAATGCTACTGCAAAACATGGCCTTTACTACTATTCTTGGCTAATAGTCATATTTTTCTAATACATATTCTATTCTAACACATAAAGAGAGACTTACTTTACAGTTGTCAAAACCTGAAATAGAGTAACATTAAACAATTTGATAGATACCGTATCTAGCCGCGCCGGTATATCCATTTTTTTTTGTATTGCAACATCATTTTATCTAACTTTCCACCACATGTATCCATCCTTAGGTGTTTAATTTCCAGTACTTTAAAGGGACAATCTACACCAGAATTTGTTTTGCTTAAAAAGATAGATAATCCCTTTATTACTCATTCCCCAGTTTTGCATAAACAACACAGTTATATTAATATACTTTTTACCTCTGTGATTTCCTTGTATCTAAGAATCTTCTGACAACCCCCTGATCACATGACATTTTATTTATTATCTATTGACTTGCATTTTTGCCAATTAGTGCAGTGTCTGCCACAAGTCAGGGGCGTGATCACAATGTTATCTATATGGCTCATATGAACTAGCACTCCCCTGTTATGAAAAGCAAATAAAAAAAGCATGTGATAAGAGGCGGCCTTTAAGGGTTTAGAAATGATCATATGAGCCTACTTAGGTTTAGCTTTCAACTAAGAATATTAAGAGGACAAAGCACATTTGATGATAAAAGTAAATTGGAAAGTTGTTTAAAATTGCATGCCCTATCTAAATCATGAAAGTTTATTTTTGACTAGACTGTCCCTTTAACCCCTTAAGGACCAAGGATGTACAGGGTACGTCCTACAAAAAACTGTCACTTAATGATCAAGGAGGTACCCTGTACATCCTCAGGGTTTTCAAGCACTGGAAGCGATTGCTTTTAGGGTATTAAAGTGATGCCTCGATATTGAGACATCCAGCAAAACCCTTTCTTAAGCATCTGATGCAGAAAGAGACACTCTGTGGCCCTCTCTGCATCGGCCAGTGATGGTGCCGATCATTTGTGGGTGGAAGCCATTGCAGGGAGACAGGTGGGCGGCCCATAGATGGGAACTTCCAGCCAGTGGGGGATCTCATTTGTGGGTGGGGGGAGCACGCACAACAAGTTAACAAGAAGTGGTGCACAGTTAACAAGTGTGGTGCACAGCGGCATTTAGCGGCCTTCTAATTACCAAAAAGCAATCATAGCCATATATGTCCGCTATTTCAGAACAAAGGGGATGCCAGAGAATCATTTTCATCCATTTATGCCATAATTGCACAAGCTGTTTGTAAATAATTTCAGTGAGAAACCTAGAGTTTGCGAAAAAGTCAACAATTTTATTTATTTGATCGCATTTGGCGGTGAAATGGTGGCATGAAATATGCCAAAATGGGCCTGATCAATAATTTGGGTTGTCTACTAAAAAAAATATATACATGTAAAGGGTTATTCAGGGATTGCTGACAGATATCAGTGTTAAAATGTTACTTATGCAAATTTTTTTAAAAAAGGGTTTGGAAATAGAAAAGTGCTACTTGTACTTATTGCCCTATAACTTGCAAAAAAAATCAAAGAACATGTAAACATTGGGTATTTCTAAAATCAGGACAAAATGTAGAAACTATTTAGCATGGGTGTTTTTTTGTGGTTGTAGATGTTGACAGATTTTGGGGGTCAAAGTTAGAAAAAGTGTTTTTTTAAATGTATTCATTTTATTTTATAATTTTTTTTTAATAGTAAATTATAAGATATGAAGAAAAATAATGGTATCTTTACAACGTCCATTTAATGGCGAGAAAAATGGTGTATAATATGTGTGGGTACAGTAAATGAGTAAGAGAACATTTACAGCTAAACACAAACACCGCAGAAATGTAAAAATAGCTCTGGTCCCAAAGGATAAGAACATTGAAAAGTGCTGTGGTCACTAATGGGGATAAGTTCTGAATTTTTGGAATAAAGAAAAAAAATACCTAGCTCCTGGACTTTATTTGACTTTTGTTATATGCTTCTTGTGTTCACTAATCCTGTCGCTCTCTTGGTTTTGTCCACGTAATGCATGGAGCATGTATACTAAAAAAGTTGTGTTACATGTAATGAACTAGTTAATCTGGAAATGCTCTCAATTAAATGAATACAACTCCTTTGTTCTCTTCATAAATGGGCAATATTTACAATGACCACAGGGATAACTCCCTACTTGAGTCTGTCTAACTTCAAACCAGTTTAGATCTGGTTTGCGATGTACAAATTGTGTTGGCACCTATTTGCTATTTGTCTCTTAGGATTGGGGGTCATCTAGTTGTTAACAGGGGGCCTATCTGTAATCACTTCAGTAAGATCCATATCACTCTGAAGGATATGCCAATGTTTAGATAGGATGCCCTTTATTTTGTTCCAGTGATAGTTGTAATGTGAAATTAATCTGACTGACTGTGAACCATATAATTTGAATATACCAGTATTGGTTACAAAATGTAATCCACTTCTTAAGGTGGATGTATTCCTCACTAGTGGAAACCGGAGTGTGCTTGGTGCACTAAGTGCTCCCACTGCATAGTTGCCTACTGGGGACTGCACATATTATAGAAGAGTCTTGGGTTACAGACTCTGTTTTGTGTCTTTGCAACATTTTAATGCATATGGTAACGTTTGGTGAAAATGTCACAATAAAAAATTATTAAAATTGTTTTCCATCAGTTGTTGCAGCCTGAGACATACTTTAATGTTATTGTATTATAAACACATTATTTTTTCTTTTCCTATATTATTTTTAGTTACTTAAAGTTGTGTATTTATTTTCTTACTGTTGTTCTGTTGTGTTATACCTGCCTATTTTTTTTTTTATTAAGGCTGCAATATGCAAAGTCCAGAACATCATGTAATGGGTGATTATATAAGAAGGATGTTGTTATTCTTAGTCTTTTACCATTCTTAATGAGAAGCACAGGACAAATAAAAATACAGGTGCAAACAAACACCCGCCCATCTACAAGACTTTTCCCAAGTTGCACCTACTGTTTGGAATGAATTTGCTTTCTCTTTTAAGCATTCCCCATATTTCATATCCCAAAATGCATCCACATAATTCACTTGCTCAGAGTGTTCCTCAGTTAACAAACTAAAATGTGTCACTTTACCTTTAAATGGATAAAACTCTTTTTTGTGCCCCTAACTCATAACATCTTCCAAGCAAGCTCCTCCCCTTGTCACCCGCCCCAAATGATCAATAGAACATTAATTAGACCTAGGAATCTCTGTATCATTGGGACAGTATATATTATACAGTATTTTGCTTTCATTGTGTGTATCATGTGGATACTATGTTATAAGAATCTACTGGCTCTCTATAAATAGTTTATCAAAAAATAATACAGAAACTGTTATATATGGAAAATATGACATTTTCAAAGGAATTACATACCATAATATTATGTACCAAGACAATTGTTACACTTGCTGTTCACCTTTTTTACATATAAATTACAACAGATTATATGTGATTCCAGAGGATTTTATGACATATGTTTCATAAAGATTTGTTCAGGAATGCATTGTTCAAAAAATTTACCACTTTTATGTTAAAATAATTTTATTATATCAGTAAATTAAATTAAAACGTACCTATAAAAACATGTAATTTAAACTATGTTCAAAGAAGGGTTCATATAAGGAATAATGCATTTATAGCACATTATACTTCTGTATCTATGATATGTACCAGTCCTCACTTTCTCATATGGTAATAATTTATTTAGTTAAAAAATATATTTGTTATAGCTGCTTATTGTAAACATAAAGCCACAGGGTATGTACTGGTAAAGCACAGACTGGAACCAAAATCTGGAATAAACTGGCACAAAATATATCACATGGTAATTAGGTTATGCTACATTTGTAATTGAACACTAAAAAACAACATTCAAAAAGCACGAGGAAATAAATAAAAGGTGTACTGTGCTAGTTTAGTACAGTCTTGCAAATTGTCATCCATATACAACACAATTAGAACTAATTATGCTTTAGAGTACAGTAAGTACTAACATCTGTGCAGTTTAACCAGATATTCTAGTTCAAGTATACAGTATGTTTGTATAATAGACATACTATAACAGAAAGTCAAGTTTGTTTTCAAAGAAATGCTTCCAGGACTCCATTTTGCTGAGATTGGCCACATTTTAGAAAGTTCTGCAGATTCTCAAGAAATTATTGCTGCAAATAAATGATGTTGTTCGTAATCCGTCATTACATTGGAGAATGTATTCCTCTTGTAAATGCAGACTGTATGTAGTTCATTAGTGGAGGTTTGAAAGTTAATATACATAAACCAGTTATGATATTATACATTCAAATTTTGAGATAAATTGCTTGAACAATTAGGATTTGTGTATACTGTGCTTGGCAATTTCTGCTTATCTTCTTCAGTCATGTTAAAAAATTCTTTCAGTTTCTCAGGAATGCAAAAGTCTAGTATTATTAACATGATGCCAATGATAAAGCACAGAAGACCTAAAAAAGAATTGGGAAAAGTAAAGATGATATATTTATTATAAAGAATTAGCAAACAATTAAAAAATATTATGCCTACTGTGTATTCTGGAGTGGACTTTTTCCAAATGTTATACTTATGTGTACTTTTCTACCTGATTAAGATGATAAGAGCATATGACATTTTATCTATCTATCTATCTATCTATCTATCTATCTATCTATATGTGTCTGTCTGTCTATCTACACTCACTAGGGTTATAATTACCAGATAATTGTTTTGTTTTAATACACCTTTTTCCAAATTATTTTACAGTACACAAAATATGTTTTGTCACATATCATTATATCAAGTTATCTCTATTGCTGCTGTCTTTAGTTAAACATTCTTAAATGGCATAGCAAATATAGTTGTTGTTTTTTGCTTGTTTGCTTTATTATTTTTTTGTAATTTATATTTGGCTGGAATCACTGAAAAAAGTTAGCTTGTTTATCTTTTTATTTTGGCTATGTGAGGAATTTTTGACAAGGCTACAGCCTAAACTACTGCACCAATTCTAGTCAAGTTCCCAGTTCTGGAAGACCTGAGTATTCTAATTTTTGTATATATTTTACCAACATGAAAATAATTAATATTTATGGTATGAAGGTGACTGCACATGTTTGTAAATCCCTGCGAAAAGATGTACCAAATATACTCACAAAATATTTAGCACTATCTAGCATACTGCCTTAACCTTTAGAAACCATCCAATATTTATTTAACATATATCACCTAATTATTACAAATATTTGAACTGAGAACCCCGTTGTGATATATTTCATATTGCATGTATAATATATAGCATAGATACAGTATATACCCAACTTATAAGAACCCTCTGTTAAAAAGTCACAAATCTACTATCATCTCTGGGATAAATGTATAAAATAATATATGCTGCTGCAATATTAAAAACAAATAGTATTTATTTAAAATATATCCCAACACATTTTTTTTTAGATTTCCAGGTGATATATTTTACTATTTATTTTTAATATTGCAGCTGCATCACTTGTTATACTTATTTAACCCATAGAGGATAATCTGAAAGCTTTCTCCTGGTTGATTACTGGAGAATGATCTTGAAATTGATAGAGGGTCCTTATATGTTGGTCATATATCTATGCAATATAAGGTATAATAGAAGTGAGTGAACACTGCAACAGGAGATACAGAGATTTTTCCATAGAGCTAGCTGTATGATTCTTTTGTATTGTATTTGGCACTCACCAGTGCTAGGTATTTTTTGAGTATATTTGGTTCATCTTTTCACTGTGCAGGATACTTTGTGAGGTTTACAACATCATTGGTTTCCCTCTTTTTTTAAATATATTTAAAGATTAAGAGCTGAACAGAGGTGGGTGCCCCTATTCCTTGACTAAACTTCTGTTTCTGAATTTGTAACTAGTTATTCTCCTTTTTTATAATAGGACTGAGAAGTAACTTTTATTGAACTATATAGAATTTTTTAAAAAGTACTTATTTTAAAAGTACTTATTTATAAATATAAAAATATATATATACTTTTTTTGTTTTAATGGATATAGTGGAATTTGATTACGTCTGCATTTTATTTATCCTTAACTCAAATTGTTATAATTAAGGTTTATTTTTTATCAAGCACTCAATATTACTGCCCTCTTTTCCATGTTCACTCCCACCACCCCACCCCCTAATGTATAACTGGATTTGTTTTTCATAAACTCCTCATTCACTCATACAATACTTATCTTGTGCTGATGTTCTTGCCTTACAAAAATAATATTTTAAATGCTTCAAACAGAAAATGACGTATAAAGTACCATGGAAGGACAGCCTATATCTACTCTTGACATCTTTAGCACTATGGTTCATATAACTTTTCATAATAACACCATTGACTCCACCTCTTAATAACTCAGAATGCTGAATGTTAAATACATTCTTATTGGAGATGAACGCCAAAATGAAACTTTCATTTATAGTTGGGCCAACTCTAGGACTTTACCCCCAAAAAATTCAATTATCTGTTCCCAAGCACTACAGACCGGCTGTTGCGACAAAGTTACCATTACCATATCAGGTGGTCTGCCCCAAAATTGTGTCATTAGTCCTACACTATATTAAGTTGTTTCAGGGTAAACTTGCACTAATTTTAGTTTCATTTGTATTCAGTATCACCCCAATTTTATTTTTATTCAAAGTTTTCTCCTAATCTTCAATATAAAAAACATATGCAATTATTCAGTCTCCTTGTTAATAGCACCAATGTTCTGATGTCAAGGTTTTGGGGACCCCCACCAAGATAATTCTTCATTTAAATCATGGAAAGACCAGATTAACACTACTATTTATCTCAAAAGATAATTCTACTTTACATATCAAAATGATGCTATACTGCATAACTGAGAAACACCCCACAGTTTAATACTCAGATCATTTAATGCGTCAGATCATTTCTCTTTACTATAATTCTGCCTGCTCAACACTGATGATCGTTTAGTTCTGCCTCACTGCTGACAGAAGATGTAATCAATTTATATGACATGGACACTGATAATCTTTCTTTTTGTGCTAGACTGTTAAGTTATAAAAACCTTTAAAGAGACAGTTAACACTTTGAAATTGTAATATAAAATACTTATTAAATATACATAATAAAACTATTTTGCAATATTCTTTCATTTTTTTATTTTGTCTATTTTCCTCAAATTAAAGTATGAGAATTTTGGACTTCCCAGTCCTGTACATGGCAGGATTCACAAGCCTAACCTATATTTTGCTAATTTGCAGATTGTTTTATTATCTTTTCTGCTGGCAATAGAGATTTTGTAATGACAGTGGCAAACCCTGTCATCTCCAGACTCAAGTCCAAAATGAGTCTTCCAAATAAGCAAAATGGTAAAAAATGTGAAAAACTATTGCAAGGTACTTGCTGTTTGTTTAATGTATCCCAAAGTGAACCTCATATGGACCTTTCCCATATGGAGAACTATTTGGTCATGTATGCTTGTGCTAACCATAAGCATTGGTGAACATAAACATTTAGAGGTCAATTTATTAAATGTCGCTGTAGTGAATCATGGCCGCCCGACATTGCGAAATGCCGACAGCATACGCTGTTGGCATTTAATTATGCTATCGGCATTTAACATTGCACAAGCATTTCTTGTGAAATGTTTGTGCAATGGCAGCCCCGGCAAATTCGCTTGCAGGGGGTGTCAATCATCCGTATCGGATCAGGATGATTGCTGTACGCCACCTAAAAGGTGGCGGACAAGTTAAGGAGCAGCGGTCCTACGACCGCTGCTTCTTAACATATGTTTCCGGTGAGCCGGAAACTTCGGACGGAGGAAGCAGCATCCGCTGCCTATTTAATCTCCCCCATGGAATACAGTCTAGTTTAATTTTTGCTTGCTTGAATTTGCAGACTACAGTGTTATTAGAGATTTCATTTATTATTGTACTTGATTTTTGAAAATTCAAAAATAAAATATAAAAAAGTATTAAACTTTCATGGTTCAGGCAGAGCATGAAATAATAAAAAAAATGAAATAAAAAAATAAAAATTTTTTTTAAAATAGCAGTTTACTTCATATTATTATATTATGTACACACTTTTTAAGGGAGCCATCGGCTGCTACTAAGCATGTGCAAGACTTCACACTATGGACCAGATTAAAGAGGCGCACTAAATAACTTTTTCACTCGCGTGCTAACTGCACTCCAAGTAAAAAAATTATGTGGCCGGGTTTGCACACATATTACAAGATTGAAGTAAAAGTTAACGCACAAGCGAAAGTCAGATGCACGCTAACTTCAGGACTTTAGATACCACATCTGTGCTAACTTCTCCCCATAAACTTTTATGGGGCTTGCTGTTCAAAAAATAAATAAAAATAACAGTTATAGCTTGCGCACTTAGCCCAACTGTGCTAAACCCAAAGTTATAAATACTTTACATTCCAACGTTCTTCACATAGAAGAAAATGTTCTTTTTATTTTAAAGTATATATTTCTATATATGTATATGATGTAATTTATATACTATATATATATACAGGTGGCCCTCGTTTTACAACGGTTCAATTTACACCGTTTCAGAATAACAACCTTTTTTTTCCAGTCATGTGACTGCTATTGAAAAGCATTGAGAAGCAGTGCATTTATTAAAATAGCCAGTAGGTGGAGCTGTCCGCTTGTGTTGCAGCAAAGCCAAGCAAGCTGAAATTAATCAGTTTAACCAGACCTGAGCTATCGAGCAGATTTCAAAGGAACAAAATCTTCCTGTCTATAAATCAGTCCAGATTGGAATGCATAGAAAGAACTGTTTGCAGAAAAATGCAAGTGAAGTCTGTGTTGTGTGAGTATTTTATTAGGTTTATAATGCTGTTTAGCAAATGTTTTGTTCATTTAACTTAGTTTATGCTGTTTAGCATTTAAAGTCTTCATTTCAAAGCTTTAAAAATAATGTATTAGGTGCTACTTATGACAATTTTGAGAGGGGTCTGGAACCTATCTCCCTCACTTCCCATTGGCTTACATTATAAACTGGGTTTCGATTTACAACGGTTTCGATTTACAACCATTCCTTCTGGAACCTAACCCCGGCGTAAACTGAGGGCTACCTGTATATATATATATATATATATATATATATATATATATAGTAAAGATCCACACTCACTGATATTTATTATTTATTATAGTGGCATTTGGGAGCAACAATGTCATTTTTGCTCTGAAACATGATTATAATACATATCACAATTGACACAAGTCCAGTGAGTGTGGATCTTTACTATATTGGATACAATTTATCTTTCCTGACACTCTGGCACATTGCGGTTTCTTTTGAGATGTGAGTGCAAATCCACCCTGACTATTCTTGGTGTATATATATATATATATATATATATATACACACACACACACATTGGAGCACTTTCTAGTCAAACACTTTGCAACATACCATATCCCTTTTTAACCCTTTTAAAACATATTTATCAATATTAAAATGATATAGTAATATATAGTAATATGTAGTAAGTATAGTAATACCAGTGCACATTAGCACAGTCGCAATATCCATTGAAAGTGTAGGCTGCACTTGAGCGAAATCGGGCACTCTTTTATTTTTCTGATTAACGCACTTTACTAACGTAGTGCAGTCAAGTCAAATTGTTTATTGAGCCCACGCTATCATTAACGCGTCACTTGCAATCTAGCCCTATATACTTATTTCAGTCTGTGATTGGCTGATGACTGTCAGGTGATACTTAGTAAAGGAAAATTAATAGAATATTTGAAATTTGTTAGAAAAAAACTACTGCTCATATTGAAAATACAAAGTAAGTGTTTTTTATATATATACAGTATACATTTATATACAGTATATATATATATATATTTATTATTATTATGTATTGTTGATTATGCTGTGTTACTGTATTTAATGATCCTTTAAATTGTAAGTTTTTTTTTAAGCAGGTTCCTTATTGTCATCATTGCTGTGCTCCTCCCTAATTGATGTCAATTTATTGCATAATGATTTATATTGTAAACTGTGTGTGTTTTCATTTCAGCTCTGCATAACCTGTTGGAGCCTTACAGATGACAATACTGATGCAGGGCCAATCAATGCTGAAGATTTTAATAAAGTCAGATGGATCTCTGGCTCACCTGTTGCAAGACTTAACCAAAATGACACTCCATAGTCAGTTTTCAGAGAATCTTTTCCAAACTGTATGTTGCAAAATGCCACGTTTCTCACAGTAGAAAAGGAAATAATTGAAAAGATGATAAATGCAGCTGTCACCAGAGTCATATAAGCTCCATATATGAAAACAGGCATAGAATAAAGGATGTTGCAGATAATCCAGGAGCAAAACGCTACCCTGCAATATAAAACACATTTGGATTAGTTACATAAAAAAGGATCAAAGGCAAAACCAATAATTTCATATTGTAAGCTAGTTTACTAATTTTGAATGGAAATAAATGCAGAATAAATAGTGCTTATTAGTAGACATGTGCACTAAATGCAGAATAAATAGTGCTTATTAGTAGACATGTGCACTAAATGCAGAATAAATAGTGCTTATTAGTAGACATGTGCACTAAATGCAGAATAAATAGTGCTTATTAGTAGACATGTGCACTAAATGCAGAATAAATAGTGCTTATTAGTAGACATATGCACTAAATGCAGAATAAATAGTGCTTATTAGTAGACATGTGCACTAAATGCAGAATAAATAGTGCTTATTAGTAGACATGTGCACTAAATGCAGAATAAATAGTGCTTATTAGTAGACATGTGCACTAAATGCAGAATAAATAGTGCTTATTAGTAGACGTGCACTAAATGCAGAATAAATAGTGTTTACTAGTAGACATGTGCACTAAATGCAGAATAAATAGTGCTTATTAGTAGACATGTGCACTAAATGCAGAATAAATAGTGCTTATTAGTAGACATGTGCACTTCCTACGTCATATGTTGAATATTTTGCGCCTATGCTGTTCGGTATTCATCTCATTTTATCCACCAATCAGCAAGGACAACCCAGGTTGTTCACCAAAAATGGGCCGGCATCTAAACTTAAATTCTTGCATTTTAAATAAAGATACCAAGAGAATGAAGAAAATTTGATAATAGGAGTAAATTAGAAAGTTGCTTAAAATTTCATGCTCAATCTGAATCATGAAAGAACATTTTTGGGTACAGTGTCCCTTTAAGAACAAAATAGCAGTTAGAAGAAAAGCATAAGGCATGATTACAAACCATTTACACACTATTTAAAACTGTTTGCGTTTCCTATAAAGCACTTCTTTATCTTTTTGTGCCATTATCTCCACATAGGTGTTGTTTATAGTTGCACAGTAATTTACCTTTCAAGGCTATGGGAAAGGAAATTATTCTCTAGCCGGTTAACATTAGAGCTGCCAGGAACAGGCCAGTATCTTAGAAAAAGTAAACTGGGACCTTCTGTTGATAAGCATATACTAACTGCCAGAGGCAAGAGAGAGAGACTCAGATGAGTCAATCAATTTATTTTTATTATTTCACACCTCTCAGTTCTTGAACAACAAGCCTTTTATGCAACAGTCAATGTATTCTGGGCCCTATAGGTCTACTACGATTTCCTGTCTGTGTTATTCACCTGAATGAATCTCTCTCTTGTGGTCATCTACTCATTTATCCCCACAATGCACTGATCCAGTCCCGCTTACAAGCTGTGCCCCTCACCCTGGAGCATCCTTTGTCACAGGCTGCCTCCCACCCACTCACCCTCTCACTGTTCCATGCTTAATATGAGGCTCAACGACTCTCATTTCACTCTATCAAACTGGCCTAGTGCCAGGCATTGACTATACACCATTTACTTTGCATCTAGATCCTTCTCACAGGTGGTACTCTTCTATCTTTCCTCTGTTGCTCCTAGAAAGCTGTTATTACAGCAGGCCATCTATCTTTATTTCAATCCAAAGATCAGTATTCAGGAACTGCAATAACTATTATATCAAGATATGTAATTACGTTCTGCTTAAGGCACTCAACAGACATTAAACTATACTGAATGCTTAGTAAATATGACCCTAAATCCCCAACTTAATAAACATACTAGCTGAAACAACTTTAAATTATCTGTCTTAATATCAAATTTGACAAAGTACAATATGGTGAATCATAACAACAGCTTAATATTTTGTCTTCAATAGACTCTAATATTACTTACCACATACATACTGAGGCATAATGTCCAGAAAGTCTATACTGGGTAAATAAATCACATGGACTATACTGTGCAAATTTCTCCGCAATATACATGATGGGGTTAGGTAAACCTTTTCTAAGTCCTTCATTGTAGTATTGATTGTAGTCTGATCCAAAGCTCCAGACAAACTGTTCATTATAATTTATTGTTTCATTAATTTGATGAACAGGATTTCCTGAAACAAAAATACATATAAATTATAACTGACTGATTGCTTTAATATTGATAATGATATAACACTTAATGAACGCTTAAACAACCATAGCACAAGTCAAGATTATTGTCATAAGTAACATTTGGGCCTTCATCTCTTATGTGTATAAATACAAACTGAGGCTGATACTAGTAGGTCCGGGTAAAAAAGAGCACGGTTACAGAATGTCTTTGGTAATAAATTTGAGTACTAATCCACACTCTGATCTCCCAAATGTACCAATTTAAGGTAACAATTTTTTTGTTGAGAGAGATAAACCATGTGCTTAGATTTTAGCCTTATTTTCAGACTGTTTATCAGGTGGGTACTTGGCTTTCTAGGTGTTTCCCTATTAATTTAAAAGAAAGTTAACTATGCATATTATATTTAATTAAATTAAAATAAGATATAATTAAGGTTCCCTAAAACTCTATAATTTGTGTCAGAGGAGGATGAAACATTTATGTAAAGAAAACTTCCCAAGTTCCATTAATAAGAGAGAAATCATTTTTTCAGCTATTGTTGTTAGTATCTATTATACTAACGTGAGATTAACAATTAATGTTAGAATTCCTTATGATACCAAACATACTTGACAAGCAGTCTGAATATAATACTTAAATTCAAAGATATAGGGAAAGATTATAAGTGGTGCGCTAATTTGATTGAGCTCACTAACTGCGCTCTGCTAACTGCTAACTGCGCTCAAAGTAAAAGAATAGTGCAGCTGGGAAAAGTGCGCGTATTAAAATGAAAAAGTAAAAAGTTAGTGCAAGAGAAAAAGACTAATGCCTATTTTACGAGTTTTGCGCTATGAGCGACTCAGTGCTAACTTGCAAGTTATTGTCCCAATTAGCCAATAGGATTGAGCTTGCATTCTATTGGCTGTTCCAATCAGCCAATAGAATGTGAGCTCAATCCTATTGGCTGATTGGATCAGCCAATAGGATTGAAGTTCAATCCTATTGGCTGATTGCATCAGCCAATAGGATTTTTTCACCTTTAATTCCGATTGGCTGATAGAATTCTATCAGCCAATCGGAATTCAAGGGACGCCATCTTGGATGACGTCCCTTAAAGGAACCTTCATTCTTTGTCAGCCGTCGTCAGAAGAGGATGCTCTGCGCCGGATGTCTTGAAGATGGAGCCGCTCCGCATCGGATGGATGAAGATAGAAGATGCCGTCTGGATGAAGACTTCTGCCGACTTCGATGAGGACTTCTGCTGCTTCGTTGAGGATGGATGTCCGGTCTTCAAAAACTGTAAGTGGATCTTCGGGGGTTAGTGTTAGGTTTTTTTAAGGGTTTATTGGGTGGGTTTTATTTTTAGCTTAGCGTTTGGGCTGAAAAAGAGCTAAATGCCCTTTTAAGGGCAATGCCCATCCAAATGCCCTTTTCAGGGCAATGGGGAGCTTAGGTTTTTTTAGATAGAATTTTATTTGGGGGGTTTGGGGTTTGGTTGTGTGGGTGGTGGGTTTTACTGTTGGGGGGTTGTTTGTATTTTTTTTTACAGGTAAAAAAGCTGATTTCTTTAGGGCAATGCCCTGCAAAAGGCCCTTTTAAGGGCTATTGGTAGTTTAGTTTAGGCTAGGGTTTTTTTTTATTTTGTTGTTTTTTTTTATTTTGATAGGGCTATTAGATTAGGTTTAATTAGTTTAAATATTTGATAATTTCTTTTTTATTTTGTGTAATTTAGTGTTTGTTTGTTTTTTGTAATTTAGTTAATTGTATTTAATTAATGTAATTTATTTAATTGTAGTGTAAGGTTATGTGTTAGTGTAACAGGTTAAGTTTTATATTACAGGTAAATTTGTATTTATTTTAGCTAGATAGTTAGTAAATAGTTAATAACTATTTAGTAACTAGTCTACCTAGTTAAAATAAATACAAACTTGCCTGTGAAATAAAAATAAAACCTAAGCTAGCTTAGGGTTTATTTTACAGGTAAGTATTTAGTTTTAAATAGGAATTATTTAGTTAATTATAGTAATTTTTATTTAGATTTATTTTAATTATGTTAAAGTTAGTGGTGTTAGAGTTAGGGTTACACTTAGGGTTAGGTTTAGGGGTTTATAACTTTAGTATAGTGGCGGCGATTTTGGGGGCAGCAGCTTAGGGGTTAATAACAGTAATGTAGGTTGCAGCGATGTTAGGGACAGCAGATTATCGGTTAATAATATTTAACTAGTGTTTGTGATGCGGGAGTACGGCGGAATAGGGGTTAATAATTTATTTTAGTGGCGGGGATGTCCGGAGCGGCAGATTAGGGGTTAATAATTTTATTTTAGTGTTTGTGATCTGGGAGGGCCTCAGTTTAGGGGTTAATAGGTAGTTTCTGGGTGTTAGTGTACTTTGTAACACTTTAGTTATGAGTTTTATGTTACAGCTTTGTAGTGTAAAACCCATAACTATTGACTTTCAGTTTACGGTACGGATCTTGTAGTTATGGGCTGTACCGCTCACTTTTTGGCCGGACAGGCAAACTCGTAATACCGGCGCTATGGAAGTCCCATTGAAAAAGGCCTTTTTGTAAACTGCGGTAGTTACGTTGCGTTACGGCCAAAAAAGTGTGCGGTACAGCTGTACCTGCAAAACTCGTAATACCAGCGGTAGTGAAAAAGAGCCATAATGCTGTTTTTTCACCCATTACGCAAAACTCATAATCTAGCCGAGTGTGCACTAAATTCAAGACTTCAGACATTGCAACTGCGCTAACTATTTCTGCCGATAGACTTCTATGGGGCACGCTGAAGAAAGCCTTATTAGTTATCTCTTGCGTGCTATCCCGACACTGTGCTAGATCAACTGCACTAAAGCTGAAGGTGCGTTAGGAATAATTTACATTCCTATGTTCTTCATATAGAAGAAAATGTTCTTTTCATATATAGTATTTAAATATATATGTATGATTTTTAAGTAAAATATATATCTATACCAATATATATATGAGTATATACAGATATATATATATATATATATATATATATATATATATATATATATATATATATATATATACCGGTATATTAATTGTTTATATACAGATATATAGAAAGATATATTTTAAAATAAAAAGAACATTTATTTTCCAAGTGAAGAGCATATTTAAAGTATTTCCTATCAAAATATATTAAAACATGTTAAAAATTAATAAAATATTATATTGCATGTTTCAAGGTATTTGACTGGGAAGGCCTCCGATAAATTTGGGACAGTATTGAAAATGCAAAAAAATAAACAAAAAGAGTAATTTGATAATTAAATTTACCCTGTACTATATTGAAAACACATTATTTTATGTTTTTCTTGTGAATTTAATGTATTTTTTAAAAATATACACTCATTTTTGATGGGTATGTATGTATGTGTATGTATGTATGTGTATATATATATATATATATATTATGTTATATGGGTAATTTGAATCTCACATAGTTCCTCTCTACAAATGGATATGGGCATATTCTGTTATGTGCTATAACAACATTCTTATTTCCTGTGGGCCCCTTATGCAGATGTGAAGTTAACTACGTTTTTTTATATATTTCCTGTGACCTCATGTATGACGTATACATCACTATAAATTCTTTGTGTGTTCTTCAAATAAACGGGACTTTTGTGAAAACACTCAGTTGCATGTGTGTGTGATTTCAGTGGTCACCCCAGGGCCCTGAAGAAAACGTGTGCCGCACCCTTATCAGCCAGAGCAGAGCTAAGGAACAAAAGAAGTGACCCTACAAAACTGGTGTCAGAAGTGGGATGAAACAGGGAACTCTCGGAAGGTGAGTTGAACAAAGAGTCTTTTTATTCTGACCTTTTTTCTCTTACCACGAGACCCCTTAAGTTTCATTTTACATAGGAATAGTTGGGGAATATATATATGTGAATCTTTGGTAGATTCTAAAAGAGGAATAGTAGATTTAGAGATTATTATTAGAGATAAGTTAGGAGTTGAGAATGGGCAAATCCCAGTCTAAACAATTTCCATCACCTATGCAAGGAGAAAAATGTAAAGATTATGTGGGAAAATATAGCAGATTGGACAGAAGCTATGAGAAGCTCTGATCCATTCCCCAGAGAGGGGGATAATGATACATTTCATATGCATATGGTAAAAGGGTTGTGTCTAGGTGATGAAGAGGCATTTCCATGGTATAATGGTGATCCAAGATGGAATATGGATTATATGAAAAAGGGTGGGGAAAATTGGCTGACTGTTGCTCCATACTGGCGATATATTGATATAGATGGGAATAAAAAGAAGGGTAAAAGTGAGAAGCAAAGACAGAAAGCATATTCACCCCCCCCTGCCCCATATAATGCCCCTCACCTACCTTTGCCATCATATAACAGACTATATCCTAGCCTCCCATCCCCTAGTGACATAGATCTAGAGACTATTGCTGTTGCCTCTGCTCAGGTACCCCAGGAATGGACCTTGCCAGGACCTTCTGTAACTCCCCGATACCAGGTCACTAAACCCCCAATTATGCCCAAACCCCCGATTAAGGTTGAACCAGTAACACCTTCCTACCCCCCTACAATAACCCCACAATATAAAAGAGGGAATGAAGAAGGAGAGGAGGAGGAGGCAGCTGTACCAGAAGCTAGTATGCCATTTCTTACTGTGGGAGACCAATTAATTATTAAACCTTTGTCCCCGGGTGAATTAAGGGAAATTACCAAGGGAGCCCCAAACCCCCGTCAACATCCATCAGCTTGTATTATGTATTTAAAAAGAATGTTACAAGGACAAAACATGACACAGACAGATATAAGAATTATTATTGATGCACTTCTAGACTATGACCCTGAATCAGGTTGGGAGTGGGGTAATGTAAAGAGTATTAGTAAATTGAGTCGAGATCCAACAATTAACTATGCCCTAAACACACGTGAAGGACTTGATGAAATGTGGACAGAATTAAGTATAGAAATGCATAGAATATGGAAGGATAAAGGTCAATTGCACTAGCGTGCAAACAGAATACAAAGGAAACAGTAGTAGAATTTGTTAAGCGTTTTTATAAATGCTGGAAGGAAGAGGCTGGAATGGAATCAGGAGATGCAATGGGCTCTCTGAAGGTCCAGACTTGCATTAGTAATATGCAACCTCAGCTTTCTTTGTTGGTGAAGCAACTTGTCTCTGATTGGCCGGAGTTGACTCCAGCAGAATTCTTGAAAAGAATTCATGAAAAAGAAGGGGCAGGTTGTTTTGACATCAGGAAATTAGAAGGAAAAAATGCTGCTTTTTATCAAAAGCAGAGTTTACAACATTGTGATCCATTCCAGGCCAGGGAAAGGGATAATACAGGGAGTAATAGAATGTTTGTGAGAGGTAGAGGGAGAGCTAGAGGAAGAGCTAGAGGGAATTATACTTCAAACAGAACACATTGTTTTAACTGTGGGGAACAGGGACATTGGAAAAATGAATGCCCAAAACCCCCTAATAATTCTGGCCCCCCTTACAATCCCCGACAGTATAACAGACAGCCTTACATAGCCCCTGCACCCATGGAGGCACCCAAACACAACATACAATGGCCATAGGGGTGCCTAGAAGGTAGCACTCCAATTTTTCCAGTGGTGTCAACAAGTTATCATGAACAACCGTACTTAGTCCTAGAAGTAGAGGGAGAACCCCTACCATTTCTAGTAGACACAGGAGCTACATGCTCTGCCTTATGCTCAGATATGTATGATGGCATTACTGGAAAATCTGAACCTTCTCTAGGGATTAATGGAGTGCTGACTCAGACTCGCATCACACCGCCGCTTGAAGTTAGGGTACCCTGTACTGGCCAACAACTTTTGCACCCATTTCGTATTATAACTGGGTGTGCCCTTAACCTTTTGGGTCGTGATCTTATGGGTCCCCTTGGTTTTAAAGTAGCTGTCACTAGACAGGGTGGGTTAGACGTGAGTCTAGGGTCCACTAACCTGTGTTTTTTTAATGACATATTGACAGATGTCCCATCCTCTGTATGGGCATCTTCAAAACTTGACGTTGGTTTAGTTCAGTGTACCCCATATAAAGCCAGATTAAAACCTAATACTACTCCAGTGTTTATTAAACAATATCCATTGTCTAGAGAAAAGAAAGAAGGGATAAGACCCATGATAGAGGAATTCCTTAAACAAGGAATCCTCCGTCCAGTAGTTTCTCCCTATAATACCCCCATAAATCCGATCCCAAAGAAAGACAAGGAATATAGGTTAGTACAAGACCTAAGGGCAATTAATGAATTAGTAATCCCAATTGCCCCAATTGTCCCAGATGTTACAACCTTACTCACAGCCATTCCACATGATGCCTGTATATTTACAGTCATTGATTTAGCTAACGCATTTTTTTCAGTCCGATTGGACCCTGAGACACAGCTACTTATGGCTTTTTATTATGATGGGCGTCAGCTTACCTGGACACGCCTCCCTCAAGGCTATGTGGCCTCACCTGCGGTCTACTCGCCAGGAGGCTAATACAGTAGATACAATAAGTCTGTTAAAACACCTTGCTGCTGAAGGTCATAAAATAGCAAAACATAAGCTACAAGTAGGAGTGACAAAAGTGGATTACCTTGGTTTTGTGCTTTCCCAAGGCCACCGGTCCATTAGTCCCAAACGAATCCAAGCGATTCAACAGATCCCAAAGCCAGTTACTAGAAAGGACATGCTCACCTTTCTAGGTATGATTAATTATTGCAGACAATGGATTCCTGAGTGCTCCCATCATGATTCCATTCTAAGGCAAGCCACAAAAGGGGATAGCCCTGAACATATACAATGGACCACAGACATGACTAAATCCTACATAGCTCTGAAGACTAGCATTATTAGTGCCCCTGCTTTAGGACTACCTGATTATTGTAAACCATTTCACTTGTATGCGAGGGACAATTGTAAAACCATGGCTGCTGTCTGTGCCCAAGAGCATGGTGGAGGCAATATGCGTCCCGTAGCTTTCTTTTCCAAAGTAGTTCCAATACCGGTACAAGGGATGCCGGCGTGTCTCCGAGCATTGGCGGCTTGCGCCATGGCTGTAGAGATGGTTGAAACAATCACATTAGGCCATCCAATAGTACTACACACTAGTCACCAAGTTTTACATCTTGTAAAAAATGTCACTACCCAACACATGACTTCTCAAAGACTTTCTGGTTATGAATGTATATTACTGAATAATACAAATCTGACTATTAAATATAGTAGTGTATCCTCAGGGCCAACTCAAATACTTAGTGCCTTACTTACAGGATCACCAGACTTTCCAACAGATCATGATTGTATAGAGGTAATACACCACATTACCACACCAAGACCTGACTTGATGGATAAACCTTTTGACCATGCTGATAATGTGTTTGTTGATGGTTCTTGTTCCCGACCTAGTGATGGTATTTATAAGACAGGCTATGCCGTTGTGCAACTACCAGACATTGTTCTAGATGCAGGCCCCATTCCTTATCCTTCTGCACAAGCTGCAGAATTAATAGCACTTACAAAAGCATGTAAATTGTTTGAAAATAAATCTGTTAACATTTACACTGACTCTCGCTATGCTTTTGGGGTTGTGCACGATTTTGGTATGATATGGAAACAACGTGGTTTTGTTTCAGCAGATGGCAAGACCATCTCTCATACAGACCTGATTAATGAACTTTTAGAGGCCATACAACTCCCAAAGGATATAGCGATCATACATTGCCGTGCACATACATACAAGTCTGACCCTATTTCCTTGGGTAATGCACTTGCAGATAAAATTGCTAAAGAGGCTGCTTATGTTTCTCATACACCCAAATCCACCATCCGTATGTATGCTGTTTTAGCCCCACCTTCATGTCCTACAGACCATATGCTTCTTGAACTCCAGGGACATGCCACTCCTAGTGACATATCTTTCTGGACTACTAATGGGTTAGCTTTAGATGAGAATGGTTTGTTTTCTAAAGAGGGGAAGGTGGGCATACCGGAAAGCAGTGCACCACTCTTTATAGCACAAGCCCATGGTGTTGGACACCTAGGTATAAAACCAACAACTAACTTGTTGAAGCAATCTTTCTACATTAGAGGTATAGGTGATCATTGCAAGGCATATATTAATAGATGTGTATATTGCTTACAGACCAATGCAACCATCCCCAATAAAGCCCATCATGACCACTTACCCCCACCTATAGCCCCATTCACACATCTACAAATTGATTTTACACATATTCCAAAAACTGGCACTAAACAATTATATCTGCTTGTAATAGTTGACCAATTTTCTAAGTGGCCAGAAGCTTTTGTTACCCAGAGGGAAGATGCAAAAACAGTCGCTAAAATTTTAGCCACTGAAATAATTCCCAGATTTGGTTGTCCGCTTCAGATTAATTCTGATAACGGTCCAGCATTCATTAGTAAAATCACACATGAGTTAGTAGAATGGTTACAGATTAATTGGAACTTTCACATTCCCTACCATCCTCAAAGCTCAGGGATTGTAGAAAGAATGAATCGCAATATCAAGGAAAAACTTTTAAAGGCAACAGCAGGTACATGGGTTAAATGGCAAAAATATTTACCTGCTATTTTAGCAGAAATCAGAATGACCCCAAATAGGACAACCAGGTTGTCTCCATTTGAGGTCCTAATGGGTAGACCATTCCCAACTCCATGGGTAAAAGGCCCACTTATCATTAAAAATGGTGATTTAGATTGTATTAAGGAACAATATGTAAAACAATTGATTGATAAATTGAATGGCATCTATGGTGATGTGTCTTCCCGTTTACCTCTTCCCTCACAGGAACCAACCCATCCTTTCAAGCCTGGAGATCTGGTCTGCATTCGCCAGCTGAATAAAGCAAAGAAAGGAGGTTTCCCGTTCAGCAAGCCAGTCACTGTGATCGCTGTAACCAGGACTGCCGTACTGACTGATGATAAGGACATCTGGATACACGCTTCACGAGTGAAACTCTGTCCAAAGAGAGGAGAAGCGGGTGACAAGCTATCGGTCACCCCTCACAAAGGAGAAGTGGGTGATAAGGTATCGATCACTCCTCACAAAGACCAGGATGACCATCTCAATCATGGATCCAAGACATTTCTGCAAGATCTTCCTTTTCCTAATGGGGATATTGATATTTGTGTATATCCCAATAGTATTAATAACGGCATGTTATTATCTACTTGAAGATGCTGGACACTTTACACCTATTTGTTTTCTATTATTAACATTGTTTAACTGTTACATGTCTTGTACTTTAGGAAAGAAAATATCAGGTATGATACAAGATGCAGAAAAAGTTCAACTGCAAAATTTAATTAGAGGTAGACCCAGATAGTTTATATTGTAGGAACATTACAGATTATGTGATCACGATGTGATCAAAGAGGGGAATGATGGGTATGTATGTATGTGTATGTATGTATGTGTATATATATATATATATATATATATATGTGTATATGTGTGTATATATATATATATTATATATATTATGTTATATGGGTAATTTGAATCTCACATATTAAGCATATTGAGGGTAACTTTAAATCTAGTATCAAATGTTTATAAAGCAGCATTCCACAAGTTTCTTTCTGTATAAGTTGTAACATATGGTTCTAATATAAGTTCCTCTCTACAAATGGATATGGGCATATTCTGTTATGTGCTATAACAACATTCTTATTTCCTGTGGGCCCCTTATGCAGATGTGAAGTTAACTACGTTTTTTATATATTTCCTGTGACCTCATGTATGACGTATACATCACTATAAATTCTTTGTGTGTTCTTCAAATAAACGGGACTTTTGTGAAAACACTCAGTTGCATGTGTGTGTGATTTCAGTGGTCACCCCAGGGCCCTGAAGAAAACGTGTGCCGCACCCTTATCAGCCAGAGCAGAGCTAAGGAACAAAAGAAGTGACCCTACAATTTTAAATCTGATGACTGCAACGCATCCCCAAAAAATTGGGGCGGGGCAATGTAGGACTAATATCAATGTTGCAAGTTGAAATAAGAAGTTGATGTGAAACAGGTGAGCCAATCATGTAATCATATTATATAAGGAACCACCAAAAAAGGCCTAGTCCTTCAAGAGCAAGGATGGGTCGAGGCTCACCAATCTGCCAACAGATGCATCAGCGAATAATCCAACACTTTGACAATAACATTCCCCAAAGACAAATGGTGAGATTTTGGGCATTTCACCTTCTACACAGCACAATATAATTAAAGGATTCCAGGAATCCAGTCAAATCTCGGTGCGTAAAGGGCAAGGCCAAAAAACACTTCTGAATGCTCGGGCTATCCAATCCCTCAGACGTCACTGTCTCAAAAACTATCATGAGTCTGTAATGGAAGCGCCGGCGACTTCTCTAGGCTCAGTCTCATCTGAGATGGACAGTAGCACAGTGGAATCGTGTTTTGTGGTCCAATGAGTCAACATTTCAAATAGTTTTTGGAAAAAACAGCCATCGTGTTCTCTGGGCCAAAGAGGAAAAGGACCATCTAAGCTGTTATCAGTGTCAGGTATAAAAGCCAGCGTCTATCATGGTGTGGGTCAGTGCCCATGGCATGGGTAACTTGAACATCTGTGAGGGCACCATTAATGCAGAAAGATAGGTATATATTTTGGAGCAACATATTCTGCCATCCAGACGTTGTCTTTTCAAGGGATGTCCCTGCATTTTTCCAGCAGGACATCACCAAACCACATTCTGCTTGGATTACAAGTGCATGGTTGCGTAAGCACAGAGTGCGGGTGCTAGCATGGGCTGCCTGCAGTCCTGACCTGTCTCTGAGAATGTGTGGCACATTATGAAGCGCAAAATAAGGCAACAAATGCCCCAAACAGTTGCACTGCTGAAGACATGCATAAATGATGCTAAGCTTAACCAATTGGTGTCTTCAGTGCCCAAACGCTTAATAAGTGTTATTAAAAGAAAAGATGACATTACACAGTGGTAAACAGTTGACCGTCCCAATTTTTTGGAGTGTGTTGCAGTCATCAGATTTGAAATGAGTGTATATTTTCGAAAATACATTATATTCACAAAGAAAAACATCAAATAATGTGTTAACATTGTGTTTTCAATATAGTACAGGGTGATTTGAATTTTCAAATGACTCTTTTTGTTTGTTTTATGTGTGACTGTGTATATATGTGTGTTTATAAGTTTATATATTTATTTATGTATGTGTATAAATACATACTTAGACATGTAAACACATATACACACACAAACACACACACACACACATATATATATATATATATATATATATATATATATATATATATATATATATATATATATATATATATATATATATATATATATATATATATATATACACAGTTGTGCTAATAAGTTTACATACCCTGGCAGAATTTATGATTTCTTTGCCACTTTTCAGAGAATATGAATGATAGCACAAAAACTTTTCTTTCACTCATAGTTAGTGTTTGGCTGAAGCCATTTATTATCAATCAACTCTGTGTACTCTTTTTAAATCATAATGACAACAGAAATTACCCAAATGACCCTGATCAAAAGATTACATACCCTGGTGATTTTGGCCTGATAACATGCACACAAGTTGACACAAAGGGGGTTGAATATCTATTAAAGGTAACCATCCTCACCTGTGATCTGTTTTCTTGTAATTAGTGTGTGTGTATAAAAGGTCAATGAGTTTCTGGACTCCTGACAGACCCTTGCATCTTTCATCCAGTGTTGCACTGACAATTCTGGATACTGAGTCATGGGGAAAGCAAAAGAATTGTCAAAGGATCTGAGGGAAAAGGTAGCTGAACTGTATAAAACAGGAAAGGGGTATAAAAAGATATCCAAGGAATTGAAAATGCAAATCAGCAGTGTTCAAACTCTATTAAAGAAGTGGAAAATGAGTGGTTCTGTTGAAACCAAACCACGGTCAGGTATACCAACTAAAATTTCAGCCGCAACTGCCAGGAAAATTGTTCGGGATGCAAAGACAAACCCACAAATAACTTCAGGTGAAATACAGAACATGTGGTGTGGCTGTTTTAAGATGCACAATAAGGAGGCACTTGCAGATGGGCTGCATGGTCGAGTCGCCAGAGGAAAGACATTACTACGCAAATGCCACAAAGTATCCCGCTTATAATACGCCAAACAGCACAGAGACAAGCCTCAAACCTTCTGGCACAAAGTCATTTGGAGTGATGAGACCAAAATTGAGCTTTTTGGCCACAACCATAAATGCTACATTTGGAGAGGAGTCAACAAGGCCTATGATGAAAGGTACACCATTCATACTGTGAAACACAGAGGTGGATCACTGATGTTTTGGGGATTTGTGAGCTACAAAGGCACAGGAAATTTGGTCAAAATTGATGGCAAGATGAATGCAGTATGTTATCAAACAGAACTCCTCATTTTCCACTTCTTGATTAGAGTTTGAACACTGCTGATTTGCATTCTCAATTTCTTGGATATCTTTTATATCCCTTTCCTGTTTTATACAGTTCAACTACCTTTTTCCCACAGATCCTTTGACAATTCTTTTTCTTTCCCCATGACTCAGAATCCAGAAACGTCAGTGCAGCACTGGATGAAAGATGCAAGGGTCTGTCAGGAGTCCAGAAACTCATTGACCTTTTATACTCACACACTAATTATAAGCAAACAGATCACAGGTGAGGATGGTTACCTTTAATAGCCATTCAAACCCCTTTGTGTCAACTTGTGTGCATGTTATCAGGCCAAAATCACCAGGGTATGTAAACTTTTGATCAGGGTCATTTGGGTAGTTTCTGTTGTCATTATGATTTAAAAAGAGTAAACACAGTTGATTAATAATAAATGGCTTCAGCAAAACACTAACCATGAATGAAAGAAAAGTTTTTGTGTTATCATTCATATTCTCTGTAAAATCATAAATTCTGCCAGGGTATGTAAACTTATGAGCACAACTGTATATGTATATATATATATATATATATATATATATACCCGTATTTTCTGGTGTATAAGACGACTTTTTAACTCATGAAATTCTTCTCAAAAGTCGAGGGTCGTCTTATACGCCGGGTGTCGTCTTATAAGCCTGTATACGGCGTACTGAAACTTCAGAGACAGGCGCCCTCTAGCTGAGTCACCGTGCGTTGTATACAGTACAACACCAGTACATACAGTACAGTATACAAATAGCTAGCAGTCAAGACCCAATCATGGCTCCACCAGCAAGAAGAATGAAATATGAAGTCAGTTTAAAACTTAACCCCTTAATGACCACAATGTACCCTGTATGTCACTGGTCGTTAAGGGTTTTTTCAGGACATAATAGCACAAGTCTAGCAAGAACACGCTATTAATGCCCTCCCTCCAGCAGGATTTGTGGAATAGAGCAGTCTAAATGCTGGTGGCAAGTCCGCGCTATAAAACAATAAAGTCCCAAAAAAAGGCCAGCGACATACAGGGTACGTCGCTGGTCCTTAAGGGGTTAAAGTTGTAAACTTTGCCATGGAACATAATAATTGTGCAGCTGCAAGACAATATGGAGTAACAGAAAAGATGGTTCGGAACTGGAAAGCAAATGAAAAAGCATTAAAGAGTATGCCAAGGGGTAAGTGTACATTAAGAAGAGGTACCCCACATTGGCCAGAAGTCTAAAAACATGTTGCAGACATGGTGAATGAGCATCGCCAAAACGGTTATGTGGTGACACGAAATAAAATACGTTTGTTTGCGCTTCAGTGGGCCAAATCTAACCCAGATCACAGCAACAGATTTAAGGCCACTGTATCCTGGTGTACTAGATTCTTGGAAAGGCATAATCTGGTACTGAGGCAAAAGACGAAAATTGCACAAAAATTACCTGCAGATCTTGATGCCAAAGTAAATAGTTTCCATTGATCCGTAATACAACAGCGCAATAAACATGGCTATATGTTAAGTAGTATCGAAAATATGGATGAAACTCCAATGAATTTTTATATGGTTGGAAATAAAACTGTCCATCCAAAAGGTGAAAAAACAATTTTAATTAAAACAACAGGACATGAAAAGTCCAGTTTTACAGTGGTACTAGCATGCACAGCTGATGGCGCCAAATTGAGACCAATGATTATTTTTAAAAGAAAAACAATGCCGAAACTCAAGTTCCCTGTTGGTTGTTTTGTACATGTGAATGAAAAAGGCTGGATGGATGAAGAAGGGGTAAAGCTATGGCTTGATAATGTATGGAGCAGGCGACCAGGTGGACTTATTAAAAAATGTAGTCTACTGGTGTGGGATATGTTCAGGGCTCATTTAACTCCCAGCACCAAGCAAAGGCTGGCAATGTGTGCCTAAACAAGCCATTTACTGATTGCATTTGAGAACAGTGGAATGAGTGGATGGTTAGCAGCGAAAAGTCATTTACAAAGGGAGGAAACATGCATGCTCCACAGTTGGATGTTTTATGCAAGTTTGTCATAAAAGCCTGGAATGATATTAATGCAGAAACAGTAATCAGGTCTTTCAAGAAGTGTGGCATATCAAATTCATTAGATGGTATGGAGGACGACTACTTATGGCAAGATGAAGAGGAAGCCGAAGCTGAGACCACACCATCTGATACGGAATTAGATCCATACGATGACTGCCTTACAAATGTATCACAAGATGTCATTGATGTACTTATGATATCAGATGACGAACAGGAGGATTTGGAAGGCTTTTAAAGGGAAACTGTAATGCCAGCAAAACCTGTAAAAATAGCTTGGAGTTATGATGGGCATTGCTGACTCGCTAGGGACTTGCCCGGCACTTGCTCTCTCTCTATTGTTTACTATCTTCCTCCTATCATCATCAGTTTCAGTTTGGTTGATAGCTTAGAAAACAAACAGCATGGCAGCTCCCATGGGTTTATTGTTTTATCCTTCCTTTCAGCTTTAGAGTTAATTAGGAAAATTTTAATCCACTTGCACTGTTTTATGTTTACATGTTTAATGACAAACAGCCTTATGTTTATAAGTGAGAGTTTTCCTGCTAAGTACCTGCATGTCATAAGCATTTGAATTAAATTTACCATATTGAAATTAAATCTGATGTTTTTTAATTTTTATTTGGTGTGCTGCATTGAGAGGGGTAGTCTTATACGGCGAGTATAGCCCAAACCCTATATTTTAACAGGAAAAGTAGGGGGTCGTCTTATACGCCCAGTCGGAAAATACAGTATATAAATATATATATATATATATATATATATATATATATATATATATATATATATATATATATATATATACTTTTGTCCTTTCCAGTACATGTCCCTTTTAAACCCTTTTAAATTTTTATTTTAATATGTTTTGGATGTGATTTGTGGGGGAATAAATGTTTTAACCCTTAAAGTTTACTTTAGGTCCCAAGTAGCGCTAAATATTCTAGCACAGTTTTGGCTTTTGCTTAAGCATAACCTATAACTTTCAACTTGTAATATGAGCACTATTTAGCACGGTTCCGATATACATTGAATGAAAGTTTAGGTTGGGCTTGTAATATCAAGTTGAAAGCTAATGTTATTATTATTATTATTATTATTATTATCAGGTATTTGTAGAGCGCCAACAGATTCCGAAGCGCTGTAAACATAGTCGGTGTACAGGATAGCTTTTGTAGGGGTCAAGTGGGAAGAGGGCCCTGCCGAGAGTTTCACTGTTGTAGTCGGCTCTTATGAAGTGATCTGTAAACAGCTGGGCCCATAGGCTTACAATCTAAGGGGTTCAAGGGGAAAGCAATGGCATTAGGAAAGGTTAGTGTTGGTTGTATGCATCCCTGAATAGTAGAGTTTTTAGGGAGTGCTTGAAGCTGTTAAAACTAGGGGAGAGTCTTATGGAGCGAGGCAGGGAATTCCACAAGATGGGGGCCAGTCTGGAGAAGTCCTGTAAACGTGAATGTGAGGAAGTAACAAGAGAGGAGGAGAGGAGGAGATCCTGAGCTGATCGAAGGGGACGGGAGGGAGAGTATCTAGAGACAAGTTATGAGATGTAGGGGGGAGCAGTGCAGTTGAGAGCTTTATATGTCAGGGTGAGGATTTTATGTTTAATCCTAGAGGCAAGAGGAAGCCAGTTAAGGGATTGGCAGAGTGGTGCAGCAGATGAAGAGCAACGAGTAAGGAAGATGAGCCTGGCAGAGGCATTCATAATGGATTGTAAAGGAGCTATGCGGCAGCTAGGTAGACCAGAGAGGACGGAATTGCAGTAGTCGAGGCGGGAAAGGATGAGAGAGTGGATTAAAATCTTGGTTGTATCTTGTGTAAGGAAATGTCTAATTTTAGCAATGTTTTTAAGGTGGAAGTGGCAGGCTTTAGCCAAGGACTGGATGTGAGGAGTGAAGGAAAGATCTGAGTCAAGTGTGACCCCAAGACATCGGGCAAGCGGGGTAGGGGTAATGATGGAATTATCAACAGTTATAGAAATTTTGGGGGTGGAGACATTGGAAGAAGGGGGAAAAATAAGGAGTTCAGTTTTGGAGAGATTTAGCTTAAGGTAGTGAGAGGACATCCAAGATGAGATGTGAGAAAGACAGTTAGTGACACGGGTTAGTAAGGAAGGAGGTAGGTCTGATGCAGAGAGGTAGATTTGGGTGTCATCGGCATACAAATGGTATTGAAACCCATGGGACTTTATTAAGGAACCTAGTGACGACGTGTAGATTGAGAAGAGAAGGGGACCAAGGACAGAGCCTTGAGGTACCCCAACAGAAAGTGGTAACGGGGCAGAGGATGCTCCAGAGAAGGCTACACTAAATGTGCGGTTAGTCAGATAGGAAGAGAACCACGAGAGAGCTATATCACAGATGCCAAAGGATTGGAGGGTTTGGAGCAGAAGAGGGTGGTCAACAGTGTCAAAGGCTGCAGACAGGTCAAGGAGGATAAGCAGAGAGAAGTGGCCTTTGGCTTTTGCTGTAAGTAGGTCATTGGTAACCTTGACAATTGCTGTCTCTGTAGAGTGATGGAAATGAAATCCAGATTGCAGTGGGTCGAGAAGAGAGTTTAGTGTAAGGAAATGGGATAGACGTGCGTAAACTAGCTTTTCAAGGAGCCTTGAGGCAAGAGGGAGTAGGGAAATAGGGCGGTAATTGGAAGGGGAGGTTTGATCAAGGGAAGGTTTTTTGAGGATAGGTGTAACCAGTGCATGTTTTAGAGATGAGGGAAATATACCAGTGCTGAGGGAGAGGTTGAAAATGTGTGTGAGTATGGGGGTGAGGGTAGAAGAGAGGGAGGGGAGTAGCTGTGAGGGGATGGGGTCGAGGGGACAGGTAGTGAGGTGGGAGGACAGTATAAGGGCAGAAACTTCATCCTCATTAACAGGGGAAAAAGAGCTGCATTTTTGGATATTTGGGTTTTGGGTGATCGTGAGCTTTTGAGGGTGTGGGAGATTGGAAGTATGTTGAGAGCTGATTTCATTTCTGATTGAGTCAATTTTGTTGTTGAAGTGGCCTGCAAAATCTTGAGCTGAGAGAGAGGTTGTGTTAGGAGGTGGGGGTGGGCAGAGAAGAGTGTTGAACGTGTTGAACAGACGTTTAGGGTTAGAGGAAAGAGTAGAGATGAGATTAGAAAAGTATTGTTGCTTATAAAGATTAAGGGCAGAATAGTAGGAGTTCAGGATGAACTTGTAGTGAAGAAAGTCAGCTGAACTCCGAGATTTCCTCCAATGTTGCTCAGCAGTACGGGAGCATCTGCGTAGGTATCGTGTAAGAGGAGTATGCCAGGGCTGAGGATCAGAGTGTGGTTTCTGAGCTAAGGTTGGAGGGGCCAGAGTGTCAATGACCGATGTAAGGGTGGAATTATACTGACAGATAGATTGGTCAGGGCAGGAAAAGGAGGTGATGGATGAGAAGAGAGGTTTGAGAGAGCTAGCGAGCTGATGCAGATCTAGTGACTTAGTGCTTCTGTGAAGTTTGGTGTGAGGGGTAGAGGGAGGGGGAGTTGTAGGTAGGGAAGTGATGTTGCAAGTTAGGAGATGATGGTCAGAGAGAGGAAAAGGGGAGTTTGTTAAATTTGATAGAGTGCATCGATAGGTGAAAATCAGATCAAGGGAATGACCATCTTTGTGAGTGGGAGAGTCAGTCCATTGTGACATAATGTTAGCTCAGTCCAGAGATATTGCTTATTGAGAACCTTTATAAATATGGGCTTCCCTTTACAAAGGACAAATTGGAAAAAAGCAATCGTAGTAATAGCGTGGTTACAGTAGTCTTAACAGCAGTTTGTATGTCCCAACCTGAGCATCTTATATAAGCCAAAATTTGGGGTTTCATCACATGAGTGGTCAAGGGGCTTAGGATACATTTTTTTGTTTGATAATAAAACACACTGCACTATAGTTTTGTGTTCATGCGCACTTTCCCTTCCTTTATGGATCTTTTAGACATATTTAGACATAGAGGTGATTCATTCTGATACTCAGAAAGAGCCAGTAAACTACATAGAAGCAGACTATATCCATAACTAGAAGGAAACAGCATTTTGGTTGGAATAGTGACACCCTACTAAATTTAAATTTTAAATAAATTTAACACATTAGCCCTGTTAAAAAACATTTACACGTCTACAACTACTATTAAACTCACCTTTTAAAGTAATGTTTATACCACTAAGCCCCACGTGCAGCCCAATATCTGCATTTACTACAGCATTACTGAAGGATTTATATGTGGTTGTAGTTCTCACTGAACCTTCTTCCCAGTCGGTAGTGAAGTTAACAGCTAAAAATAATAAAAAAATTAATATGGTGAAATATAAGAAGTTGCTGCTTATCACTATTGTTTTCGCTATGAGCATAAAAAATTGTTAGTAGTACAGAGTTTGAGTTGGTTGTCTAGCAAATAATAAACCGTTATGCCCTTCATGGACACTATACAAAAAGTGTACACATTAAGTTGTTTGTTTATTTAATACACACTCAGGTTAAGCAATAAATCCCCAACTTTGAATTTTAACACCAACAAAACATAATAGATACATTAAAATACAGATTCAGGAGAAGCAAGTTCAACTTAATTTGCCTCTATAAGGCAATTTAAGGTACTGAGATCTTGTATTTGGTGCTCTACGATTTCAAAGCAGTTTCTCCAACTCACAGTGGAATTGGTGATTACAAATGTTTATCTTCTCTAGCTTGGAAATAAGCATTTCTAGACACTTTCCAGGATAGGAATTTGCAGTGACGTGCAGTCATAGGAGGCAGGTGAGGCAGCACCTCACCTGTCCTATGAGTACAATTACATTTTTTTAAATAATGTTTTAAAAAATAATATTTTTTTTTAAAAGTTTTTTATTAAATATTTTTTTTGGGTATCTTAAGGTACCAACCCCTACCCCCCACCCCCTGTGGCAAAACAGTCAGTTAACTATTTTGTTGAGGACTGATTAGATTCCATTTTCATACCATATACATATCCATATTGCGCAAAGAAGGAGAGGCTGTTAGCCATTCAGCTCCCCCTCTTGCGCAATATGGATATCTGTGAGCAAATGAGCATCTAGACACTGCCACCCAGTGGCGCTTGAGGCTTATGTCTCGTTTAGTTCGCGCGGCCCATATGCTCAATGAGGCTATGTCAGTAATCAGCTTCTGGAAGAGCAGCCCAGCCAATCAGCGCCCTCTACCAAGTTGTTTGGGCAAGAAAGAGCCGACAGACAGAGGTCCAAAGTGAGACGCCCCAGTGAGCTGCCATGTGTGGGTGAGGTGGGGTTGGCGCGGAGTAGACGGCAGCGGAGGAGGAGCAAACTAGTAAAGAAGTTCTCTGTCTCAGTCAGACATAGCCAGCCCAGCCGTTAGCCAACTAACTTCTAGTCTTGCAGACAGTCTGCCGAGCCGCACCTCCCACCGGCAGCGATGAGGACCAGACCTGGATGAGTTTGCCATCATGCCACTGCTGCCGAGGAGGTAACATACTAATATTTACCTGTATAGCCCTCTCTCTGAATATCTATATAACACCTCCTATGACTTTCTGTCCCCCACCTGCATTGTCTGTCACTTTTAAGCTGTACAGAAAACTTCTTTTATTTCTTAAAACAAATGTGCCATCTTATTAAATTATACTGAATTACAATTATTCATTTGCTCTAAATAGAGAAGCAGTCACCTGTAATACAACAGCAGTAGAAGGACAATATCAATAAGAAAAGCATATGGTGCTGCTAAAAGATGGCCCAGCACACATTTTATCAACATGGCTCAGTACAGCTTTTTTGGTTGTTTGCGGGAATTACTAAGTCTGAGGCTAAATTAAAAAAAGTAACATTAAATATAGAAATAAGGACATGAAAGGGCTGAAATATTTGCCTAAGTTTGAAATGTCTTTCTCATAGGCATAAATGTAACCAGAAGTAGCAGATTTACATTTTAGGCTGTGTTATATGATTAACTATGTAAGTTACTTTACACTAAAACTATTTACCCTAAATTGTGCACATTGTTTTGTAATAGTAATTGTTTTAATATGATTGTAGAGTATAATAATGCAGCTTTTCCTCTCCAAATTAGGACCAGCCCTACTTTGAATTGCAAAAAGAGTATTTTCTTTTGTTTCATTGTTGTTGGATTTTCATTGATATCATTGATATCATTGATTTTCATTGATATCTGAACTAGAGCATAGTTGAAATAGTCAGCTTTCTTAAAGCCAGGCACTGTGCTTTTCCTGGCAGTGCTTTGGTCATTTTGAGCTGGAAACAGGTTTTCTGACCTTATTACTGGCAGTGGTGAAATAGCTACTTAAAAATTAAGATCCCTTAAGGGAAACAAGTCATTTATAATGAACATATCATTGTAGCTCTTATTGGTCAAGAGTTGATCTTTTTAGTAAAAATACAAATTTAAATTTCTTACATTACTTGTTTTTTAAACCACTAAATGGCAGCATATTTCATCAAATGTATGAAGCAACATAACATACTTATTACTAAATGTTTTCATTTGTAGTTTGTGTTACAGCATGTATGTATCTGTGTGTTATACATGAGTATGTTTATATGCATGTATAACGAGTGTGTGTGAGAATATATGTGTAACTGTGTATCTATGTGTGTATATACAGTACAGAGTATGTTTATATGCATGTATACTGTTATATACAGTTTATATATTTGTTTTTTACTAAGTATAGCATTTTTAAAAGAGGCAGGTTGCGATACCTGGGCCAAAAGTTGAGTAAACTGTTAGTATTATAAAAATCACAATAACACATTTTACCCCAAAGCTTCCACGGTCCACCTCAAAATGTGTGGTTTCCTGTGCATATGTTTTGTGTTAGAGGGTATATGTGGATGTATGTGTTGTGTGTGCATGTAGGAGCCTTTGTGTGTGCATGAATAAGCCTTTGTGTGTGCATGTAGGAGCCTTTGTGTGTGCATGTAAGTGCCTTTGTGTGTGCACATGAATGTCTGTGAGTTCATATTTAAGTGTAGATGTTGGGAACTTGGGACTCTGTTCATGCATGTGAGTGCCTCTTGTTGCTTGTCTGTGTATTATGGTGCTTGACTTTGTATTTGTTTGTGCACACATGATGCCTGCTTGAAATTATGTGTCTTTGTCTCTGAATGCCTGTTTGTATATGTTCCTATATACACACACAACACACGTCCTATTTACATGTGCTTGTGGGTATCAGGCGTTTGTGTATGCATTATGTGTGTGCATGTGAATGTCAATAGGTGTGTGTTGTGTGTGTGTGCATGTGGATACATCTAGGTGCCTGTTTGAATGAATTTAGATGTATGTAGGTGCCTGTATGTGAATGTTTGGGGTTTCCTGTGTGTATACATGTGGATGTCCACTCATTTATATGGCACTGAGGAAGTTAAGGAATAATACAGATATAAATCAGTATTATTCTTCAATCTTTTGAGTGGCAAATATCCTTAGTGTAGAAATGTTTTCAAAGTGCACTATATACATTTTCCATATAAAATTAAAAGAAATGTGAAATAAATATGTGTCTTTACTCTTGATAAACATGGATTGATAAAACAAGAGAGAAAAATACTCAGATATTTTTCAGTTTTTACCCCTTTTATATGTAAGCCTCTGCAGACTGCCCCCTTTCAGTTCTTTTGACAGACTTGCATTTTAGCCAATTAGTGCCCTCTCATAAGTAACTTCATGGGCAGGAGCACAATGTTATCTATATGGAATACAGGAATTAACGCTTGCAAGCTATTAAAAACTGTCAAATACATTCTGATATGAGGCAGCCTTCAAGGGCTTAGGAATTGGTATATAAGCCTACTTAGTAAATTGGAAAAAAAAATTATAAGTTGCATACCCTATCTCATTCATGAACATTTAATATAGACTAGACTGTGCCTTTAAGTGAGGATCATTCAACATAATTTTAGAAGGGTTAGAAAAACACAAAACAATCAAATCAACTTCCAGATGGAAATAAATATATATATATATATATATATATATATATATATATATATATATATATATATATATATATATATATATATATATATCTCAAAATAACAAGAGTATTGCATTGAGCAATGATACTTTTTTATTGGACTAACTATACATTTATAAGATGATAATAATGCAAATCTCTGGACTAACACGGCTACTCCAATCAACGTGTATATATATATATATATATATATATATATATATATATATATGTATATATATATATATATATATATATATATATATATGTATATATATATATATATATATATATATATATATATATGTCATTGCCTCACCAGCCACTAACCCCACCGCACATCACTGGGAATTTGTGACTGCATCACATAGCACAGGAGACTCTTAGAAATACCTGCTTCTTCTGGTCTTTGTGGTTAGTGTAGCACAGACTTACCAAAGGGTAAACTGTCTTTACAAGATCCCACAATTCCTCTGTTTATACTTCTAAGCTTGTGTTCAAATGTCATTGCCGTTTTGGTGTGCATGTTTTTTTCCCCATAATGTCATGTTTTATAGCTCTTAGCTTCATGATATATCTCACCTTATGATTTACTACTAATTGATAGAATTTACTTTGAGCTACTTAAGATCAATTATACCACCCACCATGTTAGAGTAGTTTCTGCTTCCTCTGCTGTGTGTCTCTCCATAGAGTAATATGCCTTATGTTCATTCGGTTACTTTGTACTTCCATAATCTCAGATTATATTTACTTTATCCATCTCATTTATTAAATGAGAGATAAAATACAAAAACAATTGCTTTATGTTTAATCGTGAAATACTTACCAACGGTTACTGATCCAATAAAAAGGCTTATTAGAACTCGACATACCCATGATATTCTCTGTGGATAAATGAGAGTTGTCAATTATTTTACAAATTATGTATAAAATATTATTGAGTGTACTTAACATTTTGATTTATGAACATTATGGAATATGAATATTTCAGAATCACAAACAAAGTTATGTGGAACAATGTTTGCATCCTACTAGAATTTGTAAAACATGCTTTTAACCCTTTGAGTGCTAAGCTGGATTTAATATTTTTCTGATTTTTACTATATTTAACAAAAAAAATGTTTTGACTCCCCCCCAGATCATACCATTGGAAAGGTTAGGCGATTACCTTTCCAATGGTGGGTCTTGGGGGTCTGTAGCTGCTCAGATCCCTGAGATACAGGTTTCTAAGCAGCATGCCCCCTTTTCCTATACTTTGTATTGTCAATTTTAAATAAAGTTGAGCGGTGACGTCATCACCTCATTACGCATGACGTCACCACACGTAACGGGAAGCCCCGGCGATACCTGTCACTATGCAGGCCAGATCGCCGGGGTAGGAGCGGGTGGGAGCCCCCAGATCACCAAAAAGGTAGTTGAGTGCTAGCGCCAGCTCTGAGCCGTTGTTAGCACTCAAGGGGTTAAAACTAGTTTATGTTTGTAACAAGACTATAGAACTTTTATGGCCAGATTACAAATGGAGCGCTATTTAATGCTCAAGCGTTAACTGCGTTCATCAGGTTGCACTCGTATTATGAGTTGAAACTTAACTGTTTTCGTTCATGCGCTAACCCAATGAGCATAAAATGCCAAACTTACAATATTGCATGTGCATTCACGTATTTCCTCATAGAAGTCAATGGAACACACAACTTGCATGAAAACCCAATTTAATATTCTCAAGTGCGCTAACCTGACATGATAATATGAATATTTCACATTCTAATGTTCTTCACATAGAAGAGTATGTTCTATTTATTCATAAATACATATTTTTACATATTTTTACATATACCTGATGGTATGTTGGTACAATATATATCTATACCTATATATATATTATATTGCTCAGTGTGCTTAGAGGAATACTGCTACACCTTACTGACGAGGCCCAATGAAGGCCGAAACGATCGTCTGGGGTTGCTGTGTTCCTTGTTCAGAGAGGAGTTGCCTGGTATTTCGGCGCTGGACTGGCCATAATGGGCGGGGTCAGACTGATATACTACAGGAGAATTCTACTCTGTGAAAAGCATTACTGGGCTAAAAGAGTTGTACCCAGGTGGTGAATCGCCATAGAACAAGCTAACAATGATATTGAGCTGGTTGTTCGTTCCTGTGAGTGCATTTCTCTCTAGTCTCCCTATATATATATATATATATATATATATATATATATATATATATATATATATATATATATATATATATATTCGCATGATTATATACAGGTATAGATATTTACAGATATATATAAGAATATCTATTAAATTGTTTTAGAATATCTTCTGTAATGTGCAGAACATTGGAATGTGAAATATTTTCTATACAAGCACAGCATAACAATTTTTTTAAATATGAATATTGCATAAATATGCTTTTACATGTTTTCATCTAATTAACTGCAGAGGGCTCCAATGCACTTATATATATGTCTTTATAGGTCTACATGCCTGTATATATATATACACATATAATTACATAAATACATATGTAAACACACACTAACACACACACACACACACATATATATATATATATATATATACATTTTTAGACATATATATGAATGCATGACTATGTTAAAACCCTTTGCCTGCCTTTTTTTTCTAACACTTGAGACCTTGGGGCCGATTTGCCAAGCAGCAGATGCTGCTTATTCCGCGCGAGCCTTCCGGAAACAGGCGTTAACGTGTTCGCCACCTCTGAGGTGGGGGACTGCAATCATCCCGATGAGATACGATCGCATGATTTACACCCTCTGCTAGCAGCCGATTGGCCGCTAATGTGCAGGGGGCAGCATTACACAAGTATTTCACCAGAAATGCTTGTGCAATGATAAATGCTGCTACAGCGAATCATGTCCGACATTGGATACATCGGCCCCCTTATATCTTTGAGCCTTTATAACTATTTGTGCAATCATTTTTTAAATAATTTTTATTTGATGCTGTTATTATGAGTGTAAGTGTAATGTATTTCTAATGTGTTTTGTGACAGTTTGTTGTTTTGCAAAACCGTTAACCAGAGCTCTGAGGATGCGGTAATCATTCTATCTTAAATTACAATTGCGCTCAAGTAATTGTGTTTACTTTCAACTTGTAATACCAGCGGTAAACTCGACAAGCGCAAACACCCACAATAAAATACTGGGGAAAGGAGTATCTCAGTAATCACCTTTGATAAAAATGGGATGTGAGCATTATGTTGAGTTATCAAAAAATAGGGCTAGTCCCCAAATTTTTCATTGCTGCTTTTTATTACCAGTCTGGCCCTGATCAGACCATGTGTATGACTAGGGTTGCCACCTCTGCCATGTTTTCCTGGACACCTTTGAGTTATACATGCTGCAGGGTGTGCATAGAGGAACATGAATTGTGATGTTCAGTGTCACTTTTTATGTGCAGTCCAGGGTGGAAATTCGTGTTCCTACTTGCACACCGTGCCACATGTATAACTCATAAATATCCGGGGAAACATGACTAAGGTGACAACCCTATGTATGACATATGTATACCAAAATACCTGCCCTCAGACTATATGCATGTGCTCAGCACAGAGCTATATGCCTGCTGTACACACAAACTAACTAGCCCTCAGACCATGTGCAGCAGGTACCTAGGAATCTAGTTTTAACTGTTGTCATGGTGTTGCTGCTCTTTTGTCTCATACAGTAGAACACAAGGGTCCATGGGGAGGAAAGGTAGGAGAGAAAAATACATTACATGATGTAGATTTGTTGATTAATGTCCCTGAATAAAGTTTACTAAACTATATATTCAAAAATAAACTTTTTTTTTATTATATCATCATTTGGTTATTTCTGAATTGTTTACAATTAGACATTGGCCTCTATTTATCAAGCTGTCAACCGCAAATACGCTGGAATTCTGCAGCGTATTTGTGGCGAGCCTGATTCGCCGTAGTTATCAAACCCTACAGACCGGCAAAAGTAGAATACAGTGACGTAACATACGATCCGCCAGACTCAGTCCGACACAGATCGATGGTTACGTCACTACAGATGTTCTGAACGCAAGTTCGGCACAATCTGACTACTTTTGGAAGTTTTCAAAGAACTAGCAGGTACGCTTGCCACTATTCCGGCTCAGTGTACCTGGTTTTCAATCCGCCACCCTGGAGACGGCGGATGCCATAGGAATCAATGGGAGTCTGACAGCAGTGAAAGCTCATGTTTGCTGCTGCCCGATATCCCATTGATTCCTATGGTAAAGGTCTACACCTAACACCCTAACATGTACCCCAAGTCTAAACACCCCTAATCTGCCCACCCCTACAGCGCCAACACCTACATTATACTTATTAACCACCAAAATGCCACTCCCAAAGCCCGCTGCAACTCTAATAAATGTATTAACCCCTCACGGATCCTCCGCCACCTGCATTATACCTATTAACCCCTAATCTGCCGCCCCCTATACTGCCGCCACCTACATAAAGTTATTAACCCCTATCCTGCCAACCCCGGACCCAACTAAATAAATTGTTTAACCCCTAAACTGACGCTCCCAGAGCCCACCGCCACCTACATTATATTAATTAACCCCTAATCTTCCCCCCTATACCGCCGCCACTATAATAAAGTTATTAACCCCTAAACCTAAGTCTAACCATAAACCTAACACCCACTAACTTAAATATAATTTAAATAACTATAAATAAATATTCCTATAATTAACTAAATTATTCATATTTAAAACTAAATACTTACCCATAAAATAAACCCTAAGCTAGCTACAATATAACTTATAGTTACATTGTAGCTATTTTAGGATTTATTTTTATTTTACAGGCAAGTTTGTATTTATTTTACCTAGGTACAATAGTTATTAAATAGTTATTAACTATTTAATAGCTACCTAGCTAAAATAAATACAAAAGTACCTGTAAAATAAAACCTAACCTAAACCTAACCTAAGTTTTAATTGGCTGTTCCAATCAGCCAATAGAATGCAAGCTCAATCCTATTGGCTGATTGCATCAGCTAATAGGATTTTCCCTACCTTAATTCCGATTGGCTGATAGAATTCTATCAGCCAATCGGAATCCAAGGGACGCCATCTTGGATGACGTCATTTATAGGAATATTTATTCGTCGGGTAGTCGTCGGTCTGGATGGATGCTCCGCGTCGGATGTCTTCAAGATGGTGCCGCTCCTCGTTGGATGGATGAAGATAGACGATACCATCTGGATGAAGACTTCTGCCCATCTGGAGGACCTCTTCTGCCCGGTTGGATGAAGACTTCTGCCCCTCTGGAGGACTACTTGTGCTGGGTGAAGACGTCTCAAGGTAGGGTGATCTTCAAGGGGTTAGAGTTAGGTTTTATTAAGGGGGGATTGGGTGTGTTTTAGAGTAGGGTTGGGTGTGTGGGTGGTGGGTTTTAATGTTGGGGATATTGTATTTTTTTTACAGGTAAAAGAGCTGATTACTTTGGGGCAATGCCCCGCAAAAAGCCCTTTTAAGGGCTATTTGTAATTTAGTATAGGGTAGGGATTTTTATTATTTTGGGGGGCTTTTTAATTTTATTAGGGGGATTAGATTAGGTGTAATTAGTATAAAAATCTTGTAATTATTTTTTTTTCTGTAATTTAGTGGGGTTTTTTGTACTTTTGTTAATTTTATTTAATTTTATTTCATTATATTTCATCATAGTTAATTTATTTAATTAATTTAATAATAGTGTAGTGTTAGGTGTAATTGTAACTTAGGTTAGGATTTATTTTACAGGTACTTGTGTATTTATTTTAGCTAGGTAGTTATTAAATAGTTAATAACTATTTAATAACTATTGTACCTAGTTAAAATAAATACAAAGTTGCCTGTAAAATAAAAATAAACCCTAAACTAGATACAATGTAACTATTAGTTATATTGTAGCTATCTTAGGGTTTATTTTATAGGTAAGTACTTAGTTTTAAATAGGAATAATTTAGTTAATGATAGTAATATTTATTTAGATTTATTTAAATTATATTTAAATTAGGGGATGTTAGGGTTAGACTTAGATTTAGGGGTTAATATGTTTATTATAGTGGCGGCGGTGTAGGGGGGGGCGATTAGGGGTTAATAAATATAATGTAGGTGGAGGAGGGCTCCGGGGGCAGCGGTTTAGGGGTTAAACAATTTGTTTAGTTTCGGCGGGGTCCAGGATCAGCAGGATAGGGGTTAATAACTTTATGTAGGTGGCGGCTGTATAGGGGGGCAGCATATTAGGGGTTAATAGGTATAATGTAGGTGGTGGTGGGCTCTGTGAACGGCAGTTTAGGGGTTAATACATTTATTAGAATTGGGGCGGGGTCCGGGAGCGGTGGTTTAGGGGTTAATAACTTTATTTAGTTGGGGGGGCTCCGGGAGCGGCGGTTCATGGGGGTAAAACAGTATAGTATAGTGTGGGTGCTTAGTGACAGTATAGCAAGAAAGCTGGGAAAAAGCCAAAGAGCAGCGAGATCGATCACTGTTAGTTAACAACAGTCCGCTGCTCATCGCTCCGTACTTGTTAAAACTTGATTTGATGTTAAATGGACATTAAAGCCTGTTTGCAATAATGTACATTGCAAACACTTCTATCATATAGTACTCTTTTTTTTTTAATTGCATGCTTTATCATAACCGTTAAAGTTACATTTTGACTCTCCCTCTACATTGTACCTGCTGGCCCTTATATTACATGCACCATATGGGTCTCTATCCATATGTAAGAGAAAATTAAACTCATGGAAAAAGCATATCAATCCCAAAATGAGAGGGAAGAGATGTGTGGCCTTAACACAGTTGGATCTTAAAGACCTTAAAATAAAGAAAATTAACAAAGGCTTCTCATTATAATACATGATAAATCATTTAGGGCACCAATCACAGATGTTGAAGGCTAGGTCTTCAAAACACATCAATTTGTATATTTACTGTGGTGTATCAGCAACAACTTAAATGGATATTAAACAGTGTTTCTTTGTTGAAAACAAATATATTAAGGCAAAATAAATATTCAAAATACTTGTTTTCTTGCAAAATGAGATCTCAGATATTCTCAGTGTAGCCACTGATTTCAGTGAGATAAGTGAGCTGACATCTTGGCAACTTAGTTTGCATTCTGCCAATTCTCAACATGGGCATATCTGACTCCCGTTATCTATTTACTTAATAGTAATTCAGCTCATGCTACTCTAGAAGTTTTATGACATCAGGCTAGATAAGCCTTCTTATAGAGACCACAGCCTCCCTGTAAGGTGGTGACAGAAAGTAATCGAAACTTCACATATGAAGTTTAAAAAAAAAAAAGGTAAAATCCATTTTAAATGAAAAATAACATGTATTGCAATTATTTCTATGAAGTATAAGCTATTGTTTATTGCTTTTTATTACAACAATAAACAGTTTTATATCCATTTAATATAAGGGCCTAATGATCTAAAGCTCTCCGCTCTAGTGAGATAATCTAAGACATCTCGTAAGTGCTGTGAAGTCCCTCACAGAATTTAAAAAAAATAAACTTTATCTTGAGAGCTATGTATCTATCTATGCAGCGATTTGGATGTGAAGAAGAGACAAATTCATTACAAAATAATATATAAAAAAAGGGGGGGCGTGTCCAAGCAGCGGCCATGACAGGACGCATTATCTGCAGTCCGTAAGGAATCCTCAACAATCTATCAAATTTTGTTATCTGAGGACAAAATCTACAATATGGGTTCTGGTTAAAAGCCGCATGAGCTCAGGACGAGCTGAAGAAACCTATTTTATACCCTATTAAATGTCTCTATATTTGAATTCGGGCAGCTGCGGCCTACCTACATGAACGTGGCATCCCCCCCTGGCCATCTGGGTTGAGTGGCCACATACAGAGTTTAAAGGGAAGCTTCTAGCATATACTCCTACAATATTCTACTGCAGATCTCATCCTAACCCCGACCAACAACTATGGAATGTGTATCTGGAATGACATGGGGGACTTTGGAGAAGTTATTAAGTGATCACTACAGCAGATTGGAGAGACGCATAGAGTCAATTATTTGGAGCCGCAACTTTTTAGAGGGAGCACCCACTGAGAGTCGTGGCTCTGAAGAAGTAGTCTCCCATTCTAAAGCAAACGCTTTGCCTCACATTGTAGACACAGTGCAGCAGCTGATTAATCAGACCGACGCTCACAGTGGACATGTCCGCAATAAGGCGATCTTCCTACCACGCAGGATAACCAGAGCCTTAGCTGCAACAGGGTCCATTAAACAAACAGACCATCACAGGACCACAAATCGGTTAGATCAAGGGAATTCTCAGAGACTCACAAGAAAAAGAGGATCCCGGGGTAGCCTACGTCTAAACTTCAATGGCAGCTGAATCTGTCACACCAGTTCCACCTCACTGATCTGCCTAGTACACAAAATTGCAAAAGGGCCCCACTCACATAGAATGGTTTGAACGCTAAATATAATGCAGACATTGTGAAAACTGGAGTGGGTTAGGTATGTGAGACGCTTGGGGGCCGGTGTTATGCACTATCAAGTGGACTTGGCTACTCTCATGTATTCTGAAATAGCTCAATTCTTTGTGCACTTTTATTTTCCCTCAGGCTCATTTGTAGTTAGACACAATGCATTAACACTCTGTAACCATGCTGCACCTTGCCCTTCTCTTCTAATACATGAGCTTCTAATTTTTCACTCTGCTTTATGACAACTCTATTGTCTGATGGTGTATTTTCTATGCGCTAAAGATGAAAAATTATTTACGCTGCAAACTTATGATATTTTGACCAGCTATTATTGTCCCCTTGCTATTGTATCCTAAAATACCCCACTGTATGTGTATTGCCCTATAAGATGCATATATGGAAATCAATCTATAGGTTTTTGATTGATTTATGTTAAACAGCTCATCCCTGTATGCTATAACTCATAGCTTAGCAGACTACAGGAACTTTTATTTATTTATTAGCTTATCCAAATGTATAGGGGATTTATGAACGTATATAGCAACCTGCAAATCCACCAAACCCCTATAGCACTGAAGAGGCTTATCTATAGTGCTGGGGAGAGTAGCATAGATTTTCTAAAGTTCATAGCAGGTAGATTACTGTACCTCAGTGTCCGTAGATATGGGCTCTGTGTAGTTTCTTATACTGTTACGTAATCAAAAGCCCCAGAACGGCCCTAGCTATCGAATAGACTCCCAATGCCCAAAAATACCCAGTGATTATAACTGTAAAAAATCTTGCCCACTGTGTGAATAGGGAGGCATAGTTTTCCCTCCATATTACTTTATGTTCTCTTTTCTTTTTTCCTCCTCTGTTTGTTTTGGCAGAGTTATGTAGTCTCTGCCCAGTTCGGAGAGCTGAAGTTCACTCTTCGAGCTCCAATACATTGAATATTGATCCTTTAAATTTAATTGTTTTTTTTTTGTTTTTTTATAATTCTTGGACTCACCCGTGGTACTTGGGACATAGGAGGGTGACTGGTTGGTATAGGCCCATAAGTGACCTATCCTCTCTTAAAATAACCAGCTTAGAAAGCTTCATTCAGGCCCAAAAAGGATCTCTGCTGTTTTAAGTAATGGGGGAAAAAAATGAGGGAAGTGTTGGGTTTGCTCCCTTAATAATGTACCACGTACTTTGTAACCAGCATATTGTCATATTATATACGAATTTCCTGTCATACGAGCAAACTGTTTGTCCGTTTTTGTTTCCTTCAATAAAAGAAAAAATATTAAAAAAAAAAAAAGCCCCCAAAGATTATGTGAGATTTTTCTCCATGCTGGTGAGTTTTTTGGTTATTAGGCCCTAAGTTACAAGGAGTCCATTAGATTTGCCATTTTTCTTATTTAAATATACAGAATAGAAAGAAATATTCCTGGGGTCCACAAGATCTCCACACAAACATATTAGATATTAAACAGATTTCCCATTTTATACAAACTTTTAAAAAAATCTAAAATGAAACATTTCTGAAAGGGGTTGGACAATGTCAGAAAAACTGGTTAAGGAATCGAAAAAAATACTCCCACCTTTACTCTCTTTATCTTAACATTATACTTCATCACTTTGTAAAACGCACTTGGCCAGAATAGATAATAACTTCTGTTTTGTTTATATAACTAACACGTAAGGTAAATATTGCTTTGAGGTGTATACAAGGTTTATTTTTATAGTCACACACTAGCACAATATAACAATATTGTCTTGTAAATGTAAAAATATATTTTATTGTATTGGAACATCAGAGTGATTCACGATTCTCTATAAGCTAAGGGCAATGCCCATCTCATAAATATAGATGTTTAGCTCTGTGTGACGCATCTGCTATTCCTTGAATTTATTCCACAATAATTATGTTTAGTTAAATATATATATATATATATATCCTAAAATTAATTTACTTCACTTAGGGCTAGATTACAAGTGGAGTGCAAAAATATTAGCACCTTTTTAAGACTATTTAAGGCTACTTACCACCTTCCCTCTGATTCCAGGGATAATGAGGGTAAAAGCCAAAGCAAAAACCAAAAAGACAATAATGATTATAATCAAATCCACGCTGAAAACCCAGGACCTCCTTCCATGAGGATAAAAGGGATGGATACCATCGTAAAATGACATTTTAGTCAACAAAATCTTGGACCTAAAAATGATATAGAACAGAAAGAAAATATAAAAAATATAGTTAACAGTAAGTAAGTAATTTTATTGAATTCTAATGCTACTTAATTTTTTAACATTGAGGTTTTTATTGTTTTATCCAGTTTCATATCTATTACTAATATTTGGTTTTAGATGTATGTTGCGTTATAAACTTTTACATTATTCTGCATTAAGGACATAATATCCATTCTAAAGCATAGCCTGTCTTCAGCTCCCAATTAAGGGCCAGATTAAAAGTGAAGCGCTAAATATCGCTAATGTGTGCTGGTATTACAAGTTGTCAGTAATGCAAATGCAACCTGTCTAGTGCAATTATTTTATTAAAAAATAAAGATCCTGCTATCTTTATTTTTTAATAAATACCCTACACTGTATTGTGTTGGCTTTTAGGACACATTTATAAAATTAACCAGAGATCTGATCTCTGGTTAATTGTATAAGCGCTTGTAATGGCTGGTTAATTATCGCATGCCCGCAAACGGGCACATTTGCACGTTTGTGGGCACTATAATTTAGGGCTCCACTTGTAATATAGCCCAAAATACTTAAGAAAATAATGTGTGATATTATTGATGTCTGTGATAATATTATAAACATTTTTAAAAAATCAAATTGTTTAGATTTTTAGCATAGCCTAAAATTCAAAAATACTCAATCCATTTTAAGTGATATAAACAAAGAATGAGGGTAACTTTAAAGGATTATTTAAAAATTTTGCTCCAAAAAGAATGACATAATATAGAAGTGCTTCTGTAAATAAATGCAGAAATTAAGAAAATGTATGGGAGACTGGAGTTCTAAATGCATAGAGGTATTTCCTAAAAGTTGTTTAGTTTCTAATTTTATTGTAACAGACGTAGTGTGATTTTTCACATTTATTCATAATGTATGGACAACAACTGTTACTCATGACTATTATGAAATACTGTGTATATGACATGCAGGAGAAGCAATAAAGAAATATTACAGGAAGTACCAGGGAATCTAAATCAAGATTGTTTTTTATAGTTTGCTTTGTACGTGTGTTTTCTGCAATTTTTTTCTGTGTTTTTGTTCATCATAAACAAACAAAAAAATGATTTGCTTTCATTCTTTTCACGCGGTTTCTATTACCAATTTTATTACCACATACCAGTAGAAACACGTAGAAGGTGATGAAAGAGCAGACATTTAAAAAATGCAGGCAATAGCAGGAAATGCGATGCGAAGTGGCACGCTAAATATATTTTTCACTCATTATTATTATTAGTATCATTTATTTGTAGCGTGCTGCCAAATTCCATAGCGCTGATGCACTAACTAATTAACATGGGCAGTTAAGTGCGTGTATTAAAAGTCGAAAGTAAATTGTTTGCGCAAGTGAATCTTTAACACACTACTTGTAATCTAGCCCCAAATACAGTAGATTATTAGAGACAGGTTTTACTTTCTTTTGATTTATAATAATGGTTCTCTTTATTCATTCACTGGTAATTATAATTTATTGGTATTGAAATATGTTTGGGTTTTTTAATAAAATAATTTAGCCTCTATGTTTATTACAGATGTACAATTTTGTATGACTTGAGTTATATCCATTAAAGGCAATTTGAAAACTAACAGTCTCTAATAATTGACCAATCTTGCCAAATGTGTTCCAATTTGTTTTACCAGCCAATAACCAAAAAGAAGTCTCTTAAATCATAATAAAGTCTATATTATATTAAACATTGAATTCATGCATAATTAATTTAATTGAATATAACTTGTACAACCACAAAGGAAAACATATTCAAAACCAATTACTGAATATTATAGATTAGGTCTTAAATCCAGAAATGTAAGGCAAGATTACAAGTGATGCGCAACCAGTAGCGCAAGGTGCGTTATCCTTTAAGCACAACATGGTATTACAAGTGGATGGTAAAACGGTTTATCGGGTTTATCGCACCTGTTTGCACACGTCGGCAGTAGCACATGTATTACAAATTGAAAGTAAACGTGATCACAATTAAAGTTAACATGCGTCGAGTTAGCGTGACCTCAGAGCTCTGGTTGACTGTTACGCTCAAATAAAAAATTGCACAAAACACATCAAAAATTCACATAACAGTACAGTTACACTTATGATAACACCATCTAATAAAAATTATTTTAAAAAGTAATTGCATGAAAAAGTTATGAAGGCTCAAAGATATGAGATCTCCGGTGTTATAAAAAAAAGGCAGGCAAAGTGCTTTAACATCAACATACATACATATACATCTAAATATGTATATGTGTGTGTATGTATATATATATATATATATATATATATATATGTGAGTGTGTGTGTATATACTGTATATATATGTGAGTGTTTGTGTGTATATACTGTATATATATGTGAGTGTTTGTGTGTATATACTGTATATATATGTGAGTGTGTGTGTATATATATATATATATATATATATATATATATATATATATGTGTGTGTGTGTACTTATAAACACATACATAGACATGTATACATATATATATATATAGACATATATATAAGTGCCTTGGAGCCCTTTGCGGTAAAGTAGATGAAAGTATGTAAAAGCATATTATGCAATATTCATAGTTAATAAAGGTTTTAACTATGTATTTACTGTAAATATTTCATATTCCTATGTTCTGCACATAGCAGATAATTATCTATATTTAGCTATACCTATATATAATCATCTATATATATATATATATATATATATATAGGTATATATTGTACCAAAATACAATCATATATATATATATATATATATATATATATATATATATATATATATATATACAGTATATATATATACACACACACATGTATTTATTACTATTTTTATTATTATTATCAGTTATTTGTAGAGCGCCAACAGGTTCCGCAGCGCTAAAGACATAGGTCTAATATGCAAGGTGACAGTTATGAGAGACAAAGGGATAGAGGGCCCTGCCAAGAGTTTCACTGTTGTAAATCATCGCTCATGAAGGTGATCTACAGAGCAGCTAGGCTCATAGCTTACATGCTAAGGGGTTCAAGGGGATAAAGGAGGAGAGGAGCTAAATTAGGAAAATGATAGTGAATATTATATGCATCCCTAAACAGTAGAGTCTTTAAGGAGAGCTTGAAAGTTTAAAAACTAGGGGAGAAATAAATAGAACATATCATGTTATGTGAAGAACATTGGAATGTGAAATATTCATATTTTCATGTCAGGTTAGTGCACATGAGATTATGCAATTGGGTTAGCACGAGAGTCGTTTTTTTTTTCTATAGTAGGGTTTTTTTCACTTTTTTGTTCTCTTGACTTCTATTGGGGAATATGTTAAGTTTTTACTTTTAAATTATAATACAAGTGCTACCTAACGTGGTGCACAAGAAGCGGAAGTGTTTAAAGGGACAGTCAAGTCCAAAAAAAACTTTCATGTTTTAAATAAACAACTTCCCAATTTACTTTTATCACCAATTTTGCTTTGTTCTCTTGGTATTCTTAGTTGAAAGCTAAAACTAGGCGGTTCATATGCTAATTTCTTAGACCTTAAAGACTGCCTCTAATCTGAATACATTTTGACCACTAGAGGGCATTAGTTCACGTTTCATATAGATAACATTGAGCTCAGGCACGTAAAGTAACCTAGGACTGAGCACTGATTGGCTAAACTGCATGTATGTCAAAAGAACTGAAATAAGGGGGCAGTCAGCAGAAGCTTAGATACAAGATAATTACAGAGGTAAAACGTGTATTATTATAACTGTGTTGGTTATGCAAAACTGGGGAATGGGTAATAAAGGGATTAATAAAAGAGAAAGGTAGAAAGGTGCGCTAGGCCAAAATGATAACCACACACCCCCTTAAAAGACAAATCCCTGCAGATGTCTAAACAGAAGTAAAACGATAAAAAAGTAATAAGGAAGGCGCCTAAAGCTAAAGGTATCAACACTAAAATAAATTTAATAAAAACATATACATAAATATTGGTACATATATAAAGGGACGTCTCCCCAACCTTAAATAAAGCTGTAGATAAAGCTATATTCTAAACAGTCTAAAATGTTTGATAAGATCGATAAAATATCCACAGGTATAAAAACCATTAATATTCGGATGTGCCTATGTGGTTCGTTGTGATTAATACAAACGTTAATGTCTTTTATCCATAGAACCGAAACAGTAGTTAGTGTTCCGTTAGTGAAAAATACCACCAAGCTGCCTTAAAGAGTAAAACCGTAGCTGCCAAATGTGAAGTCTAAAATAAAGTCAGTTCGAATTCCAAATCTCTCTTACTATGTAAGATGACTCTATGCCAAAACTATTAAGCCGTGTACTTTACCAGATGAAGATACGTCAATGAAGATCTTTCCCCCTCGCCCGGTCCTCACCTCGAGCGGGGCTGACTGCAACTTTTGGCGTCTGACGTCACGGAAAGGTGTTCCGGCTATAGGAAGAGGCCGATTCCTGCGCTCCCTTCTATGCGCTATGATCACGGTCCTCTTTGATGAGCCCTGCACTTAGTGCTGGTAGCACACAGGGGACTGGATAACTAGGGATATAGTAGATGTCCGAAACTGTATATCCAAACACAGAGACTTTGTTCCTTGTAGGAGAGAAATTGTTCTTATAATATAACCCGGGTTATTATATGAGATTCCAAAGATAGAGTAGTTGTCAAAATAGGTGAATAACAACAACACTGCCAGCACATACAACGCGTTTTGCCCACCTGTGGGCTTTATCAAGATAGTGGTGGCAAGTGTGGGTGACCTTATTTAAAGGCATAGCTTTCAGTCTGAAACCATCACCAATCAGACTGAAAGCTATGCCTTTAAATAAGGTCACCCACACTTGCCACCACTATCTTGATAAAGCCCACAGGTGGGCGAAACGCGTCGTATGTGCTGGCAGTGTTGTTGTTATTCACCTATTTTGACAACTACTCTATCTTTGGAATCTCATATAATAACCCGGGTTATATTATAAGAACAATTTCTCTCCTACAAGGAACAAAGTCTCTGTGTTTGGATATACAGTTTCGGACATCTATTATATCCCTAGTTATCCAGTCCCCTGCGTGCTACCAGCACTAAGTGCAGGGCTCATCAAAGAGGACCGTGATCATAGCGCATAGAAGGGAGCGCAGGAATCGGCCTCTTCCTATAGCCGGAACACCTTTCCGTGACGTCAGACGCCAAAAGTTGCAGTCAGCCCCGCTCGAGGTGAGGACCGGGCGAGGGGGAAAGATCTTCACTGACGTATCTTCATCTGGTAAAGTACACGGCTTAATAGTTTTGGCATAGAGTCATCTTACATAGTAAGAGAGATTTGGAATTCGAACTGACTTTATTTTAGACTTCACATTTGGCAGCTACGGTTTTACTCTTTAAGGCAGCTTGGTGGTATTTTTCAATAATGGAACACTAACTACTGTTTCGGTTCTATGGAGAAAAGACATTAACGTTTGTATTAATCACAACGAACCACATAGGCACATCCGAATATTAATGGTTTTTATACCTGTGGATATTTTATCGATCTTATCAAACATTTTAGACTGTTTAGAATATAGCTTTATCTACAGCTTTATTTAAGGTTGGGGAGACGTCCCTTTATATATGTACCAATATTTATGTATATGTTTTTATTAAATTTATTTTAGTGTTGATACCTTTAGCTTTAGGCGCCTCCCTTATTACTTTTTTATCGTAATAAAGGGATTATCTTTCTTTTTAAAAAACAAAAATTCTGGTGTTGACTGTCCCTTTAATAGAATTCCACTGATAATCTAGCCAATTAGATTGACATATATTACATGCATTTACTTCTAATAAAGTATAACAACTGAGAAAAGTACAAAGGAATTTTCCTGGCTTGTATCACCCATAATATTCATAGACCATCAAAACAAAGTGAATATATATTTGCTAAAAGAAATAGGCCCCACAATACAAACAAGTGACTGCCTAATATTATTCCATAAAACTTTACATGGTTACCTTTACTACTATTGGCAATTTTATACATTTTCCCAAATGTTACAGCAATAATACACTTTTGTGTATATACAAGATCCCATAATAGAAAAAAGGGAATGGTACATTTCATAATTGATCACTTTCATTTTCAAACATGTACTATTATATCAATACCTAGGAGGATAAGTTACACACTACGGTATGGTTAACCAGACTGTATTCTGCAAGGGATATAACCTCACAATAGCTGCAAGTTGTGAGCTTATGCCCATAGAAACTATTGTGCATTACCCTTAACTACAGAGTTTGCCAACTCCAGTGCTCAGGACTCTTAACAGGCTAGATATTCATTATATCATAACTAGAGCACAGAAGGTGAAACAACCAGTTCACCCATCAGCTATTTCACCTGTGCTCTAGTTAAGATATAATAAATATTTGGCCTGTTAAGGGTCCTGAGCACTGGGTTTGGGAAACACTGCTTTAATAGAATCACACAGTTGCCTTTGTACTTTATTCTGGGGGCACTCATGACTACTTTAAAAAAAAAAAAATAGGTAGACAATATTTTAAAAAAAAACACAACTATATTTTCAAACACTATAATCTGTTTGATTTAAATGATAATAAAAATGATATTTAAAAAAACCTGATCAGCTTGGCAAAGAGTTTTTCTTGTGCTACTAGTGAGTAATTTGTTTGTAAATCACTATAAAGTGACAGAAAACCATAAACATGCCTTGTTCAGCCTCCTCGCAGGCATTGTGAGATATATATTGCATGGGAAATGCTTTGTGTATAATGGAATCTTTTTAAAGGGACATGAAACCCAAAATTGTTAATTCATGATTGAGATGGAACATACAATTTTAACCAACTTTCCAATTTACTTCTATTATTAAATTTGCTTCATTCTATTGGGATCCTTTGTTGAAGGAGCTGCAATGTATTATTGGGAGCTAGCTGAACACATTGGTACTGCACACATATGCCTATTGTCATTGGCTTACCCAATCAGCAGCTCACTCCCAGTATTATATTGCTGCTCCTTATCCTACCTAGGTATGCTTTTAGGATACCAAGAGGACAAAGCAAATTAGCTTATATAAGTCAGTTGGAAACTACATGCTCTATCTGAATCATGAACGTTTAATTTTGACTTTACTGTCACTTTAAATATGTTTTCCTTGCAACTGTTCAAGTGAATTAATTTCACATATAATTAAGCAGAACAACATTTGTAAGGAAAGTAAAGCCGATTCCTATTGACTGTATTAGTGTAATCTTGTGTAGCAGTTGTCAGGCGTAGGGAAAGGATTTTGCAGCTTTTGATAGAAGCGGATAGGTGAAAATAAATCTAATTATCACTTTTAATAAATATTTAGTGTTGAAAGATTAGAGTTTTGTGAGAATTGAGCTATACATTCAAATTGTACTCACACTATAAAATAAGACTTGGGTGCTCATGCATGTGGCCTTTGCTTAGGTGCTCATTTAATGGACTCTCTCTAATTAGCAATCATTTTGTTGATATGTTTTTCTTTTTACTTTGCAAGAAATGTATTAAACCCAGCAGACAATGTTCTCAGCTAGGGAACCTGTCTGCCTTGGTACTGGGCGAGCTGGCAGCAGCTGTTGCCTGTATTTATAATCATACAAGCAAATGCTTGTGTATTTGTGTTAGAACAGGGTGTGTCAATCCTCCCAGACAAAGCAAGAGCTTGTACAGCATGGGATACAAGCTACTTCTGTAAGTACCACAGATATGCCATACTATTACAGTTATCATTTACTTTTTTGACATGAACTATTGGGCTAGCATTTCTTAATTAGAACATACTAAATTAGAGATCAGTATTGTGTGAATCCATTTCTGGCACAACCAGGTGAATTCAATAAGGTTAATTGAATTAACCAATGGTAAACCAGACATAGATATGAATAATAGTAAGTATTTGAGTTAAACCCATTAGCATGCACTGGTATTACAAAAGTGGGGCACAAATATTGCTTTCTTGAAAGTGATATTTAGCGCGCCACTTGTAATCTGGCCCATAGTATCTTAAATTTTAGAAAATCATGTATTAAAAAAATGCTACAACCGCTTAAATTTTATTGTTATTGAATGCATTATTTACAGTATATAACTTCTCCTGCTTCATTCACTAAGAGTTCTATCTCCTACATCACAGGCATTGTCGGCCTCTTCAGTTCCTATATTATTGTTGGCAGCTAAATAACATGAATTTGCTTATGTCTCCCTTCATTAGTGAATCAACATATTAACTGGTGAAAACTGAAGAAGCCGTAGAGTGCACTTACTGAATTCTGCCCAATTCCATTCTTCAACTACTCTAATCAAGCAGATATAAAGTTTGTCCTTGCCTTGCATGATCAGCGACTCATGTATCTGACTCACCGTTATATGGTTGTGATTTCCTTCAAGGGAAAACCTGCAGGTGTGTTTCAAGACTAGCACTGAAAACTCTGCTTTGAAATTAATCAGTTACTATCAGCCAAATTATAATTACTCAATAGTCATATTTATAAATCTTAGAAAGTTAAAAAAAATGATGCTAGGACCATGAACCTGAAGATGTAGGAAAGCTAACCACATAAATCATTGATCTATTTCACCAGTATATTAAAAAGCAAAAAACACAAACAATGAGCTACTGTAAATGCACAAGCCCACACATTTTTAATCAAAGTATAACATACAGCAGTGTTTTTCAACCAGTGTGCCGTGGCACTAGTGTACCGTGAGAGATCCTCAGGTGTGCCACGGCAGACTGACAACAGTGTGACATATTTTTTAAACTTTGCTTGTTTTTAACTCCCAGTGCAGGGGTAGTTTGTAGGAGGCATGGCATAACAGCACAATACATACAGTATATGTGTGTTTGTGTGTATGTGTATATATATATATGCTGTATTAGGCTACAATGTGTGATTTTTTTAAAATTTTGGGATGGTGGTGTGCCACAGGATTGTTTAATGTAAAAAAGTGTGCCACGGTAAAAAAAAGGTTAAAAATCACTGACATACAGTATAATTAATTTATTAAAATGAAGGTATTCTGAGTCAGAAGTATACATGAAAAGTCAACTCTGAAGCTTGCATCAGACAGCGTACAACATGTTATATAATGCTAATTGTAGAATATCATTAAATAAATAGGCGTTATATTAACCTGTTTATGTTGCACACAGACATGAACACCTATAATTTAAAATGTAGAGGAAACATTTATAGTTTTAAATAGTTTTCGATTTCACTATATTTAGAATAGCTCAAGAATTAAAAGAAATGCCTGTACCACATATCTCTTTACTCCTTCATACAAAAAAAATACAAAAAAAAACACAAAATGTTTCAGAAATAAAAAAAAATATTTTAGAATATAGCTTTAATTAAAATGCAAAAAAATTGTGTGCCCATATTGTAACAAAAGTCAATCAAAATTAAAAGCAAATTGCAACCATATTATACTTCAAAACATAACAGAAACATTAAAATTTGCCAACAACAAATAATAATAATAATAATAATATATTATTTCCCCCCATTAAATATCTATATTTTATCTGCCCCGGAAAACAACATAATAAAATGTAAGTTTTAAACACAAGAATTCAGAAAGTGATAAACCTACCTGACAATGTAACAGACCTTTCAGCAATCTAAGGGCCAGTAGTTACAGAAGTGCTTAAAAGGAAACACAAGTGGCTTTTTATACCAACAATTAAAACAACTTGGCAACTTTCCAATCCTTAAATCCTCCTATATAATTTATTGTCACATCTTTATATTGTAGTATATGACATTATTCAAATGAGCTCCTACCCTGCCCATCTTTTACCTGTGAGATCTTTCTTTGGACACTTCCTTCTAAACATCACATACACACAATTTACAGACTGCTCAGCAGGTGACAAAGAGTGATAAGGAGCTGCAGATTTTAACAAGGTAAGCGGCTTGAGTAGTGAACATAAATATCCATAAATATTCATAAATATCCATAATCATTGCTGTTGACTGTTTTAGATGGATAATGTATTTGTTTGTCTGTTTGTTTTGCTTTGTTTTTGTTTGTTTTTTATACAGTGATCTCCAAATTTTTTGGTTGACTGTTTTAGATGGATAATTCATTATTATTGCTTTTGTTTGTTCTGCTTTGTTTTTTTAAAGACAGTGATCCCCAAACATTTTCAGTTTTTGATACCACTGGAATTTTTTTTTAAATAAATATAAAATACATTTTAAAAAAATAGGATAATCTAGGGCTGAGATTCATTGGTTTAGTGCACATTCATTATAGTAATGCTGATCTCTTTCTGTCTTACAGTGATAAGGTAGCATCATTCTATTTCACAGTTAAAGGGACAGTATACACTCATTTTCATTTAACTGCATGTAATAGACACTACTATACAGAATAAAATGCACAGATACGGATATAAAAATAGCTAAAAGGTAGCTGGAAAGCCCACTGCAAGTGGGAAATAAGACACTCCCCCCTCCCCCTTCTTTTGCATATGAAAAGACCCTTTACACAAACAGGAGCAAGCTGGAGTAGGTAGTCGAGCGTATTCTCATAAAACTTTGGGGCTTGGTTAGGAGTCTGAAAATCAGAGCAATGTTCTTTAAAAATAAGCAAAACTATACATTTTTTAAGAAAAAAACTTTATGGGCTATATAAATAGATCATCTACAAAACATTTATGCAAAGAAAAAAATGAGTGTATAATGTCCCTTTAAGATAAGCTATATCTGTGCTTCCTGTGAATTCTTTATCTACAAGGGGGTAAAGTTTGTGCATGCATTGTAGTGGTCTTATTAAAAAAAAAATGAAAGCATTGTGCATAAGGCAAACATCACTCTAAGATACTCAGTATAAATTGAAATAAAACACAACAGTATACAGCCTTAGAATATTGCAAAATCCTTTGCAGTATAAAGTATGTTACAAAGACTGCTTTACACTTTTGTTAACACAATTATACACCCAGGTATTGATATTGAAAATTGGCAAGTGCATTGTCATTCAGGAGATTAAATGTCAAACAAAGAAGCGCACATTGCATCCGGTCCATCCACAGACATCTGCACTGGGTGCATAAACAAGATGCTAATCTAGAAGTTAAAATGGTTAAAGGAGAATGTTTTTAACCAGCCATTATGTTTTATATTAGTTTAGTATTCTGGGACTGTACAATCACGGTAAACTATTGACTATTAAGTGTGCAATGAGTACAGATATTAGAATTGTTATAACAGTAGAATTTATGCCTTTTACTGTCACATCATTTTAAGGGATAACTAAAGTTAGGGAATCACTGCAAACTGCAGAGTGAAAGTAAATAACAGAATGAAACAGGCTTTAAGGGACATGAAACTCAACATTTTTCTTTCATGATTCAGGTAGAATATGCAATTTCAAACAACTAATTTACTTCTATTGTCAATTTTTCTTTGTTCTCTTGATATCATTTTGTGAAAAGCAGGGACGTATGCTAAGGAGCATGCATGTGTCTGAGACACTATAGGGCAGCAGTTTTGCAAGAAAGTTTTCCATTTGTAAGTGCTCTAGACACCTACCTAGGTATCTCTTCAACAAAGTATACCATGAGAAGGAAGCAAATTTGATAACAAAAGTAAATTGGAAACTTTTTTAAATGTTATGCTCTGTTTGAATCACAAAATCATTTTTTTGGTTTTCATATCCTTTTAAGCAAAGAGAGCAAAAAGTGACAGTACACTAGAACTGTGAAGTAAGTAATAAATAATTAAAGAAAAATCCCTAATTTATGTATTATTAGCATCCAAGGAGGTAAAAAAAATTTGTTCTTTCAGTATTACTGGCAGCAACGGGACAAAATCAGTGTTTTCTATTTTGGGCCAGATTACGAGTTAAGTGCAAAATATTTTTTATGCAAGCACGATATTTGCGCTTCACTTAGTAATACCAGCGTACGCAAATGTGAGATGGTATTACAAGTTAAACTCAATGGGAGTCTCGTTCTTATGCAGTGAGACACGGCTGAGAACCTAGTGCAGTGAAGGTGGTAAGGTGTGCAGCGATGGGCAGCAAAATTTAAATATATATGTATATGAATATATACATATATATTTATGTGTTTATATGTGTCTATACACATATTAATACACACACACACATATATATATATATATATATATATATATATATATATATATACTGTATATATATATGTATATAAGCATACACATATATATTTACCAGGAACACACAGTTCCCATAGACCTCAATGTAAAGGCACTTTTCAGTGCCGTTTTTTTTCTAACACCCCAGACAGGACCGGCTCAAAAAATTGTGCTGCCTGTTTCCAAGAATGCAATGATGCCCCCGAAGTAGTAACATTACTGATTACTATATCAACCTACTAGCCTGGCTGCTGACCTTACTAAGCCTGCCTACCTGATGTACAATTGTGCAATAAGTGGGAAGGAAGTTAGGGAAGAGATGCACTTTTCCCATCTTGAATGTCCTCCCTGACATTCTCTGTGTTTTTGTGCATGATGAGGATATGCTGCTAGGAGCCTGTGACTTTTTCCTTGGAAACACAGGACAAGACTGGTCTTGATCTGACAGTGACGGACTCAGTCATTAATGTGCTGCCCCTTGTCAAGTGCTGCCACTTGGTCCAATGGTTGAGCCAGCCTTGACCCCAGACTCGCTTACTTTAAGCCCTAAAAACTGCTTCATGAAGTTATTATTTAAAAAAATACTACTATTTTTTTAATTAAAAAACAACAACTCACTACACTTTATTTTGGTGTAATTGGGGGACATTTTTTAAAATTAACCAGAGGTCTGAACGCTAAACGTTATTTTTTTGGAGTGCTAATTGCTACCGCGAGCTCCAGATAATTCAGGAAATAAGCCCCACAAAATAATGCTGAACTTTAAAAGGCATATTTCTGTGGAGGGGGAGGCATCATACTAGAGAACATTCAACATAAATAATTTGAAGTGATTATCCTCTTGCAACAAACACTGTTATATTAATATACTTTTTACCTCTATGATAACCTGTATCCAAGCCCCTGCCCCTTATCTCAGTGCTTTTTACAAGCTTGAATTTTAGCCAGTCAGTACTGGTTCTTGTATAACCAGTATCATTCTCCATGGGAGAGAGCACAATGTTATCTATATGATGCACATGAACTAGCACTGGCTAGCTGTTGTGCAAGATTTTTTTTATTAATATTTTTAATTAATATTTTTTACGTTTTTGTATTTATTGATACATAGTAGCAAACAAATTTTGAACAAAGGAAGTACAAAGATATAGGTATATTCACAGTGTAGGAGTCATAATCAAAGCTAATACAATAAAAATGTTTATACTACCCATTATATCCGAAACTGTGTTCCTCAGAGACTATATATGCAATAGAACTTCCAATACAGATAGGAAGCATAAATAGTCTCAGCCTCAATTGTGTAGGGTGGATATGCGGGGGGGGGGGGGGTTACAAAGATGAGGTACAGAGATTGGATCTAGATCAAACTATTATATAATAAAATCAGGTAATGGGCAGTAGGGTTTGCTCATCCAGGGCATCCCAGGGTTCCCAAATATAATAGTGCAATTCAGCTTGTAACTGAAATCTATAAGCAAATTCCTCCATAGTTTCTAGGTATTTTAGAATATTAAGTACTTGTTTCCAATGTGGGGAGGCTAAACCTTTCCAATTTCTTGCTATGGTTAGTTTAGTAGCTATGAGTATCTATATCAGTAAACACCTTTTATGTTTAGGGATGTTTTTGAGATTGAGGTAAAGGAGGGCTACTTCTTGGACAAGGATCCTGACAAGTTTAAAAGCTGGCATAATTTTCTAGTTTTTATCCATAAAGGTTGAATGACTGGGCAGCCCCACCAGATATGGTAGACATCTCCAATCTGTCCGCTTTCCCTCCAGCACATTTTGTGAAGTTTAGGGGAACTAGGTGCCATCTAGTTAATAATTTATAATATAATTTGTATATTGTGAAACAGTGGATAGTAGTTTTAGAGTTCATTAAAGCCTCCTTACATATTCCTGGGCAGAGGTCTATATTCAAGTCTATCTCCCAGGCTCTGATAGGGTGAGTGGGGAATTCAGCATATGTTTATAGTGAGTTGAGAGAGGTGTTAATTATCTGTGTTCCAGTATTCCATCTAGTTTCCCAGGGGGTTAAGGATCATGGGGGTGTATTGAAGAAACCCCAATCTTTCATCAAACCTCTAAATCTCACCAAAGAAAAGTAGTATCTGGTCAGGGGAGAATGAATTTGGAGAAATTTGGAGTGGGTCAGGAGTGTAGCGTCACTGAAGAAATCTTTGGCTATAAGATGAGGAGAAATATTCGGAGATCTGAGTCTCGTTTCTGGGAGGCCATATGATAGTTTTCAATAGGATGGGTAGGCGATGGGTGTGGAGCGAACATTGCTTGATGTCTATGTTTAGACCACATATTTCTACATTGTTTAATAATCTGGAAGCTGAGAGAGATATAAGAAGAGCAATGAGGTGGGATAGAGAGGAGATATTTTATCTTAATGTAGGCTGGTAGGAAAGCTTGTTTGAGTTTGAACCATCTAGTTAAGGGTCGGGATGAAATCCATGCTGTAGCTTGGGTAAGCATTGCTACTTTGTAGTAGAGTCTTATGTTCAGTAGACCCAGGCCTTCTGTTTAAACCGTATTTTGCAAAATTCTAGCTGCTTTCATGGGTCTCTTCCCATTCTACACATATCTACTAATTAAGGATTGAAACCTATTTAAGAGGGATATATGAAGTTTAAGGGGAAGACATCTAAATAGGTATGTAAGTTTCAGGGGTTGCATCATTTTTATAGCCATGATTCTGCCAAACCTTTAAACCTCATTATATGTCCTGGAAAGAAGATCTTGTTGCATCCTCTTATAGAGAGAGTTAAAGTTTCTATCAATAACAGTAGGCAGGTCCTGTGAGAGGAAGGTACCTAAATGGTTAATTGCCTCTTAAGACCATTTAAAGTGATTTTTTTTTGAGGAGGGAAATAGTAGATATTGGTATCCCTATAGGGTATGCCTCTGTTTTATGGACATTTAACTTATAGTAAGATAGGAGTCCAAAAAATTCTAGAAGATCTAGCAGGGCCTGTAGGGATGTCTCTGGGTCGGTTATGAATAAGGTCAAGTCATCCACAAACAGCACTAATTTTTGATTAGTACAGTGTAACAATAGACCCTGAATGTCCGTGGACCTGCTAATGGCTGCTGCAAGGGGTTCTATCGCAAGAGCGAAAAGGAGGGGAGAGAGCGGTCAACCCTATCTAGTTCCATTTCTAATTGCTATAGATGGTAAACAGAATATACTCTGCATATATTGGCTGCAGGGGACATATGTAGGGCTCTGATTGCTTTACAGAAGGTATCTGGAATACTGAAGGCCTAAAGTGTGGCGTCCATTGACAGGGTGAGAAGAGGAAGTCCCAAATCCACAGCTTTCCAAAAGATCTTTAAAAAACGTCTAGTGCTGTCTGATCCCTGTCTTCCATTAATAAAGCCTATCTGGTCTAAGTCACTAATAACAGGGAACGTAGGGCCTAGTCTAGATGACAACATCTTTGCATATTTTTTGATGTCTAAGTTGGTGAGGGAGATGGTTCTATAGTTTTCACATTTAGTATGATATTTTCCCTCCTTAGGTATGGTTAGAATAGAGGCCTCTAAATGTTGTGCAAGATTTAAAAAGCTACTAAAATTCACTGAGATAAAGGACAGCCTGTGAGGGTTTAGAAATAGACAAACTTTGAGGTTGTAAAGCATATTAATATAACAATGTTGTGCAAAGCTGGAGAATGGGCAGTAAAGGCATTATCTATCATTTTAAACAATACAATTAATTAATTAGACTGTCCCTTTAAGGACATAACTCATTGCTGGTTCATGATTTCAGCTATTATTTTTTATTTATTAGGAAGACTATAATTACATGTATCAGTAATAATATATAAACTATTGTCTACAATAATTGCCATTTGTAACAAATCAAAATTGTTGGCACGATTACTGTATTTGTCTTGGATTTCCTTTCATTTTCTGTAAATATAATTGAGCCCAATTTTTTTTACATTAATACAAACTGTACCACATGGTAATACAAATCTTTTATTCAGTCTATATAGATGAAGTCCAGGTTCAGACAGTATTGGTTCAAAAGTAAATTTGTAAATGTTATACAAAGAATTTACCAAATACACAACCTATTCTTAATGTATAATTAATTTGCTACTTGGTACCTGTATGGTTGATAATGTTTTTGTTTAATGACACAGTTTAATATTTGGAATATTTTAGTCAAATAAATTATTTTTAAAATCTAATTAGACTTAAACAATTATGCAGAACATTTACATATCTAAGGAGATGAACAGACAGGTTTTTGAAAGATTTTTTTAGGTATACAAAACGTTAGCTGCCAATAGGTGGGGAAATTTAAATGCAGTTCTTATCTGGTCAACTCGTAGCTTCTTAGTCTTATGAGTGAGACAGGACCTTATTTTGTTTCTCCCCTTTAATTTGTCCCCCGTGATCCATTTTACCTTTTTGAGTGTATTACATTGTTTACAAATAGCTCCTTTACCTTTATTTCAGCATATTGCCTTTACATTTCATTCAGCATTTTAAATAGCTGCTTTTCCATATGGTATCTTTACCTATACTGTACATTTCAATATTTAAGTATAGGCTATATAAAATCTGTGTAAACATAGCCAGCAGTGGGGGTTAGGAGAGATAAGTAATAAAATGTTAATTTTCAATTGTTCTCTCAAACTATTGGGTTTTGGTATAATGACAGAGATATTATAAAGAAGCATGTGTGTACAGATTGTCATAAAATAAGGAGATCTGATTTCCCTGTAAACAACCCATTTTAATGAGTGGGGCTTTAAAAGCACAAAAACATCTAATTTCATTCACAAAAACAATTTACATTGTCCTAAATGTTATACTCTGCAGCTGGTATAACTGTAAGGGAAAACAATTTTACAGTGCACTGTCCATTTAAGGATGAAAACTATACATCAGTGAATTCTAGCACTGAATTTCAGAGCAATGCTGCTTCAAATGCTGTCATTAATATCACTTGATATGGTGATGTAATGACTGTAATCACAGCAGCTTTTTATAACTGTCTGGGAATGTATTTGATGTAACTGTTTATTTGCTGTTGATAACAAAAACCTCAACTGAAAATCATTCCTTTTAAACAAATAATAGTTCTATATGACTTAAATTCATCTGGAGACTGGGATACATTTATTTTTCAGAAGCCAAGGAAAAATAAATAATAATTATAAAAGTATATTAGAAAGAGTTTTCATTACACACAATAAAACATTTTGGCTAGATTACAAGTGGATCGCTAATTTAACGTGCGCATGTAAATGGGAAAATTTGCCCATTTACGGGTGCACATTAAATAATGAGCTAATACATTTGCATGCGCTGGTATTACAAGTGAAGCGCAAATATCAAGCACGCGAAATTGCAATTTTGCGCTCCACTCGTAATATCTATTTTTATCACCATGAATTATATATTTTAGTTCCAGCAGTAGTCTGCTCACCGTCATTAAGCCATGGAGACTATTCGCTAAAGCATGGAGAAAGTTGCTTTATAGCATAATATGGATCAGAAAGAAAAATTGAAAAAAAAAAAAAAGACTTTTGACCCACTAACTAAAGCATGAAAAGGAACATACGGGTAAAATATGTTATTTATAAATCATCATGAGCCATTATTGTATGAATTTGTTTGACACATGTATGTGTCACAATTTTGTTTAATCTTTGTATTTATTTATTGCAGACAGCTGATACAAAGAGCACTAATCATGATATGGCGCCTATTCTTGCTTTGGGCTTGCCAGGCAGATATCTGGAGTTTAGCTGGTAGGTAAACTTCACCACAATTATAACTAAACTAAATATTTTACCCATTAAAGCATAGCTGTCTTGAGTATTTAACATGCATTATGCTACGTTACAATACCATAGAATGTACATTTAAAGATACATGTGTGTCTGTGTTTGTGTATAATGTGTATATATACTGTATATAAATATATATATACTGTATATACTGTATATATAATAATAATAATAATAATAATAATAATAATAATAAAAGTCGCTAGATAATTGTAGAAAGTGAGACTGGTCCTGTTACTTATTGTTCTTTAATTATTTCTTCTCTTGCTATCTTATTTGTATTTTCTATTAATTTAGCAGCTGCAAAATCAAATGTGAATTGGGAAGTTCAGCGTTATGATGGCTGGTACAATAATCTTGCACATCACAGTCTAGGTTCTGCAGGTAAGTGCAATATCCATTGCTATAAGAAAGAAAGAAATTATTTTGATATATGTATTAAAGTGATTTTTGTTACAATCTCTTTAAAGTTGTACCACTCCAAGTGAGTTGAAAAATGACTCATAAGATCTCACCTTTGATAACAATGAAAAAGATTTATTAGACATAAATCATATTACCAGTTAAACATAGATTACAGCGCTTGACAAATTATTTGGAAGTTAATTTATCTTAAAGGGAGGAGGCTAAACATGTACGTCATAGAAAGAAACTGATGATTAAATACAAGGAAATAGGTATTTGTTCCTTAACATATCAACTACTAATATAAAGGAAACAATAAATGTAAAATAATAAAGAAGAATCTCCTAAGAAGTCATATAAATAGAGATTAAACAGAAAGACAAAATGACGTGTAATATTGTTCTTATTGATATAATAGCGAGGTGGAACAATATATATATGGTCCACTGATTTATTTATTTTCATATTTTGCTTCTGAACTTTGGAAATCAATACATTTTTTTTCCTATAAAAATTGAAAGTGTAATCATTTCTGAGGAATGTAATGCTTTAAAATTTAAAGTAACACAAAAGTCTATAATTCACATTCCAATCTTCTTAATATACTGGGTAATGTAACTTTTATTGTAAATACATATTCCTATATATATTTGTATAAACCTATACCTGTATATCTATTCCTATAGATATATAGGTATAGATATCTATTTTACATTATTTATATATATATATATATATATATATATATATATATATATATATATATATATATATATATATATATATAAGAACAGTCTAGTAAAAAATAAACTTTCATGATTCAGATAGGGCATGTCATTTCAAACAGCTTTCCAATGTACTTTTATCATCAATTTTGCTTTTTTTCTCTTGGTATTCATAGTTCAAAGCTAAACCTAGGTAGGCTCATATGCTAATTTCTTAGTCCTTAAAGGCCGCCTCTTATCTGAATGCATTTTGACAGTTTTTCACAGCTAGAGGGTGTTATTTCATGTGTGCCATTTAGATAACATTATGCTCACATGGGAAAAAGGAGAGTGTGTGTAACACAAGTATGCTATATTAGTCCACAAAGGGAGTTTATGGAGGGTGCTGAGTGCCAAAGGTAATGATTGAATATAAATGGAAAAGAAGCACCTATAGCAGCACTCACTTATAGAGAGTACGGGGAGGTAGGGACCCCTATCATTAAAATATAACTTTTAATAACGATAAAAAAAATATAAAATTCCGTAGGAGACGGATAACACAAACAACATATAGTGTTAAAAACGGCACAGATGGATACCTACAAACAACAACCCAAAGAGTGATGATATTACTGGTAGTTAAATACTGTGATGAATATAGGGCCCCCTAATATTATATATGCGCATATATTAGTCTATTAAGTTGACACTGTCCAAACATGTGAAAGGGGTAAATACCCCAATAGGGTGTGCATATATATATATATAGACCCTGAGTTACTGACCTAATCCGAAAGTGGAACAATTTTCACACTAATGGATATGTAAAACTGTATGTACAATACAATCACTAAAATAGAGGGGACACAGTCCTTATTACATATAAAGCAAACAGGCCAGAGAGATATACACAGAGACAAACCCAGTATAGTTAGCCTTATCCGAGTGTGGCACAAATTTCACACACATGTACAATACTAATATAACACTAAATAATATTTAAGGGAAAAGCCGAAAGCAAGTAGTACCAAGTGATTAGTATTTTAATTAGGCTAAGTTAACAGATCTATGTGGAACATATTTCACACATAGGGATTGTGTATTGAAGGCAGCGACCCTCTATTTTAGTGGTTGTATTGTACATACAGTTTTACATATCCGTTTATGTGAAAATTGTTCCACATTTGGATTAGGCCAGTAACTCAGGGTCTATATATAGGCAGGCACCCCCTATTGGGGTATTTACCACTTTCACATGTTTGGACAGTGTCCACTTAATAGACTAATATATGCGCATATATAATATTAGGGGGCCCTATATTCATCCCAGTATTTAATTACCAGTGATATCATCACTCTTTAGGTTGTTGTTTGTAGGTATCCATCTATCCCGTTTTTAACACTATATGTTGTTTGTGTTATCCGTCTCCTACGGATTTTAATATTTTTTTTGATCGTTATTAAAAGTTATATTTTAATGATAACATTGTGCTCACGCCCGTGAAATTACCTAGGAGTCAGCACTGATTGCCTAAAATGTAAGTCGGTCAACAGAACTGAAATAAGGGGGCAGTCTGCAAAGGGTTTGATACAAGGTAATCTCAAAGGTAAGAAGTATATTGAAATAACCGTGTTGGTAATGCAAAACTGGAGAATAGGTAATAAAGTGATTATTTTATTATTATTATTAAGGGATTATATAGCCCTTTCCAGTCACACCTTCTCATATAACTTTTTTTTAAATATTTATATGAATAATTTTAATCCGATAGTGTTTGTCAGTGTAACTGTAATTTACAGTTTATTACAGTATATTTATATTGTGTTTAGTGCAACTTTTTTTAAATTAACTACCTTTTAAGCAAGGGTTTCAATCGCGCTAAACTAACTAGCGTAAAATGCTATTGCACTCACGCGATCGCATTTATTTTCAACTTGTAATCCGTACATTATTACCAATGCGGTCAAAAACCCTAATATCACTCTTGAACAGTTGGAGCGCCACTTGCAATCAAGCCCATAGCCAGGAGAATTATAAATATAAACATCTATTTTACTGCACATCTTAACCCCTTAATGACCAGTGACATGCCCTTACGTTGGTGGCCTTTCTATGGGGGTGAGTTTTTTAATAGCGCAGTCTCTCCGTCAGTGGCAACACCTCACTATTTTAACAAGCCTGCAGGAGGGAGGGAGTGTCTAAAAGCACGGTCTTACTGCTCGCTGCAACACCATCGTAGTTACAGCCAGACAAACCCTTAACGACCAATGACATATAGGGTACATCACGGTCATTAAGGGGTTAATTTTTTTTTATCTACTACAATCTTTTTTAGGCAAAGTAGTAATTAAGTTTATGTCATTTAGTCAATTTAAAAGACAGTTGTGTTATTTCAATTCCAATGGTAGTAATATGTCAAAACTTTTTCTCTGCTTCACAGGTTCTAAGTTCTTGCGTCTCATCCCAGCCACTTATGCTGATGGAGTTTATCAAGTTGCTGAGGAACCACAGTTGCCAAACCCACGGATATTAAGTGATGTGGTTATGAAAGGAGAATCAGGTTCAGAATCTCCAAGGAATTTAACTGTATTGGCATTATTTTTTGGTTAGTGAATGTTACTACAAAAAATAAATTATAAAAATGTAAATATACTATTTTCAGTGGTGTATTAGAATGCAGTGCTATTTATTTGATGCAAACACTCTAGGGAGCCCCTATGTAGAGTTTTTTTTTAGCCCCCCCCCCCCCCAACAGACCATCCTCTCTATATTTCCACTGAAATACATTGTGTTGTGAATGTTAAATGGTGTCACTCCTTTAAACAGTACAATCCTTAAAGGAAAAGATCATTTTCAACACTGGAGAGTAATCATATTAAAAGTCAGATGAGTGTTAATAATACATTGGGGCCGATTTAATCAAATGGCGGACAGACATGATTGGCTTTAGCGAATCATGTTTGCCCGACATTGCTAAATACAGACAGCGTTTATCATTGCGAAACAAAAAGTAGCAGACGCACCACAAAGTCCTTATGCAGAGGTTCTCTTTATTGTCACAAACTGGGAGCCAGAAAAGCAGAACAACGTTTCGGGCTACAAACCCTTATTCATGTTCATAACTTGTACATCACACATAATCACCTTAAATACCTACAACCAGGTAAAACCACACCTTTTTAATTTAACCCTTTACAAGGCACAAAGAAGGCCTGTCATACTGACCTCTAGTGGTTCATACCTGAAAATACATATTTTGCACCACATTTATTTAAAAACATTTTTTTTAAAAAAATACAAAGTTAAAAAAGCATTTAACAGATGTCATAGCAAGATATTATATACAGAATTCAAAAAGCAGAGAAACAATGATTATCACATAATTCTTAGTATTATTACACCTCTTAAAGGAACACACTCAAATCCAATTCTCTATTCATTCCATTGGGAGCCAATGTGTTTAACTTATTGATCCAGAAAGCCTCACGTTTTTGTAACAATAATTCCCTATTACCACCACGCCTAGGGCTTTGTACAAAATCTATAATTTGAAAGCGCAGTTGTGCAATTGTGTGGTTACAGCTCAAAAAATGATAGGCTACTGGTGCATTTAAATTATTGGTCCTTATGTTAGATTTATGCTGTATAATTCTATCTCTGACCCGCTGGGTCGTTTCACCTATATAAATTAACCCACACGGACACTTAATTAAGTATATTACAAAGTTTGCATTACAATTAAAGTAGCCCCTAATCCTGAATTTCTGACCCGTTTGGGGATGTATAAAAAGATCACCTTTTATCATATTGTTGCAATTTGAACAATTCAGGCAAGGGAAGCAACCATTATTTTCTGATGTAATAAAGCCTTGTTTAGATTTCTTATTTGACCCAACATCAGCTTTAATTAATTTATCCCTAAGACTGGGTAATCTAGTATAGGCTGACATAGGAGGCTGTTGGAATGCTGCAACCTCTGGATTACATTCCTTCAAAACATTCCAATGTTTACGAACTATTTTTTGTATTGCTGCACTGTTAGCACTGTATTCTGAGACAAAAACCAATCTATTAGGGTCCTTTTTCTTTTTGACATCTGTCATATTGACCCTACTCTTTGGTATCTGTAAAACTTTTCTCAAAGTTGTCTGTATCATATCATAAGGATACCCACGCTCTATAAATCTTACACCCATTTCTTCTAACCTTTGCAGGGCCAATTTTTCATCTTTAACAATACGTTTAACCCTAAGCATTTGACTATATGGTAGTGACTGGATTAGAGAAGGGGCATGGGCACTAGAAAAGTGTAGAAGGCTATTCCTGTCTGTTTGTTTCCTATATAAATCTGTCTTTAGACATGAACCATCCTTATAGACTTTAGTGTCCAAAAAATTAATAGATTCTTCACTCCAAGATAGGGTAAACTTAAAACATCTAGAAGCCATATTGAGATCTGCAACAAACTGCTGAAGGGAGCCAACGTCGCCCCACCAAATGCCAAATATGTCATCTATGTAGCGCCACCAGGTGGCGCCACACAGATGAAATAAATTGTTCTCATAGACAAACTTCTCTTCGAATACACTCATAAAAATGTTGGCATAGGTAGGGGCGACGCTGGACCCCATAGCAGTACCCTGCTTCTGTACAAAATAAGAGTCTTCAAACAAGAAGTAATTACAGTATAACACAATCTCCATCAGTTCAATAATAAATTGTTGCTGCATAACTGTAAATTTATTACTTCTAGCCATCATTAACCTAATAGAATCTAATCCACTAGAATGGGGTATAGCAGTGTACAGACTCACAATATCCAGACTATACAAAATACCTGGTGGCGCTACATAGATGACATATTTGGCATTTGGTGGGGCGACGTTGGCTCCCTTCAGCAGTTTGTTGCCGATCTCAATATGGCTTCTAGATGTATTAAGTTTACCCTATCTTGGAGTGAAGAATCTATTAATTTTTTGGACACTAAAGTCTATAAGGATGGTTCATGTCTAAAGACAGATTTATATAGGAAACAAACAGACAGGAATAGCCTTCTACACTTTTCTAGTGCCCATGCCCCTTCTCTAATCCAGTCACTACCATATAGTCAAATGCTTAGGGTTAAACGTATTGTTAAAGATGAAAAATTGGCCCTGCAAAGGTTAGAAGAAATGGGTGTAAGATTTATAGAGCGTGGGTATCCTTATGATATGATACAGACAACTTTGAGAAAAGTTTTACAGATACCAAAGAGTAGGGTCAATATGACAGATGTCAAAAAGAAAAAGGACCCTAATAGATTGGTTTTTGTCTCAGAATACAGTGCTAACAGTGCAGCAATACAAAAAATAGTTCGTAAACATTGGAATGTTTTGAAGGAATGTAATCCAGAGGTTGCAGCATTCCAACAGCCTCCTATGTCAGCCTATACTAGATTACCCAGTCTTAGGGATAAATTAATTAAAGCTGATGTTGGGTCAAATAAGAAATCTAAACAAGGCTTTATTACATCAGAAAATAATGGTTGCTTCCCTTGCCTGAATTGTTCAAATTGCAACAATATGATAAAAGGTGATCTTTTTATACATCCCCAAACGGGTCAGAAATTCAGGATTAGGGGCTACTTTAATTGTAATGCAAACTTTGTAATATACTTAATTAAGTGTCCGTGTGGGTTAATTTATATAGGTGAAACGACCCAGCGGGTCAGAGATAGAATTATACAGCATAAATCTAACATAAGGACCAATAATTTAAATGCACCAGTAGCCTATCATTTTTTGAGCTGTAACCACACAATTGCACAACTGCGCTTTCAAATTATAGATTTTGTACAAAGCCCTAGGCGTGGTGGTAATAGGGAATTATTGTTACAAAAACGTGAGGCTTTCTGGATCAATAAGTTAAACACATTGGCTCCCAATGGAATGAATAGAGAATTGGATTTGAGTGTGTTCCTTTAAGAGGTGTAATAATACTAAGAATTATGTGATAATCATTGTTTCTCTGCTTTTTGAATTCTGTATATAATATCTTGCTATGACATCTGTTAAATGCTTTTTTAACTTTGTATTTTTTTAAAAAAAATGTTTTTAAATAAATGTGGTGCAAAATATGTATTTTCAGGTATGAACCACTAGAGGTCAGTATGACAGGCCTTCTTTGTGCCTTGTAAAGGGTTAAATTAAAAAGGTGTGGTTTTACCTGGTTGTAGGTATTTAAGGTGATTATGTGTGATGTACAAGTTATGAACATGAATAAGGGTTTGTAGCCCGAAACGTTGTTCTGCTTTTCTGGCTCCCAGTTTGTGACAATAAAGAGAACCTCTGCATAAGGACTTTGTGGTGCGTCTGCTACTTTTTGTTTCACATTACTTTGAGGATTTTTGCAGTAATCCTACTGCAGTATGCACCCTATTAAGGATTGAAGTGCTGGATTTCTGAATTGCTTCTAGCGTTTATCATTGCACAAGCATTTCTGGTGAAATGCTTATGCAATGCCGCCCCCTGCACATACGCAGCAAATTGGCCGCTAGCAGGGGTGTCAATCATCCTGATCGTATCTGGTTTTAAGACCACTTCTTCTTAACTTCTGTTTCCAGCGAGCCGGAAGGTTCAAGCAGAAAAAGCAGCATCCGCTGCTTAGTAAATATACACCCTAGTCTGGATAAGTAGTTTTCATTTTTTTATTTATTTATTTTTATACTTTTGAACATTAATATAGCTTCAGTTTGACATAATCATATAAGTGGCAACACCATGAATTTTTTTATATATATATATTAAATTGTTTTTACTAAAAGCTTATCAATATGATGTTTAAATAAAGGTATCATAAACAATTTGCACTTTACACTCAGTCCTAATTCTGCAATGCCTTCATCTGAGTCCTATAATTTAAGAATATACTGAACCCTAGGTTGAAATGACTAATCTAAATTCATCCATTGAGAACAGAACAGTTAGTACAGTAGCACTGTTAACCAGGTCACTTCAAAACAAGGCACATGTATTGGTACCACAAATATGACACAAGCATCAATTATACTGATATTTATATTAAGAGATTTCATATAAGATACTGTATTTTCACCCAACGCGTTTTGCTTTCTATATTTCTATTTTACTATTCCCCAGGCTATCATGTGCTATCTGAAATATCATCAACTGAAATGCCAGCCTGCCCAGCTGAATTTTTAAACATTCCAATACCTGCCGGAGATTCTGTTTTCAACAATAAGAACGCAAGCAATATGGTTCTACCTTTCCAGAGAAGCAAATGGTTTCCAGAGACAGGGAGAAGCCCCAATAACCCAAGAGATCAGGTAAAAAATCTATATAATAATAACTACAGCATCGTAATTGTCAACTTGATTTGAATGTTAATTCCATATACAAGATATACGTCACAGGATGTATGTAATTATTAACATTAACCAGTTGTTTCCCATGGTCTCATATTTGGCAATGACCAGCAATGTCTGCTTTACTATAATGATACTGATAATAATAATAATCATAATAATAATAAGTAATACTACTAATAATAATAATCACCATCATCACAATCATCATGTTATTATTAATAATAATAATGAAATATCTATCTTTACAAAATTATAACGATTTAAGGGACCATTTACTTTTAAATATTAGTTGTTGTTTTTTATTATTTTGCACACAGATAGTTTTTTTTTGATGATCAAAAATGAATTTATGTTCTTCACCATGTACTTCCAGATTAACTCAGTAACTACTTGGATTGATGGCAGTTCAATATATGGATCCTCTCACTCTTGGAGTGATGCATTGAGACATTTCTCTGGTGGAAAGTTGGCTTCTGGATCTGATGATCTCTTCCCTAAATATGCAAACAAAAGTTTGCCCATGTGGCAACTACCCAACCCCTCCACTGGAGAAAGAGGAGACAGAGGACTGTATGGTGAGTTATAACGTACTGTATATTCCACCTTGTTTTGTATTTTACATGTGTAACAGATGACAACAGTGAAATGCATGGAATTAGTTTGCATTGTTCATTAATATTTAATACCAGTAAATTGCTGTAACTGTTTTCTTGTAAATGTCTTATAACAAAAAGTTAAACACTAGTGTAAATGTTATTGTTTTGCATAAACAAGCACTGCATCATTTTATTAAATTTGTAGCAGTCCAAGGACAAATCAGAAGTTTTAAATTATTCTATAGCTATAAAAAAAGTTTGTGATCTCAGATTGCTCACACAAAAACATTCAAATGATACTTAATTGTACAGTATTTTTGTGTTAGTTTGTAAATTTCCAAAAACAAAATAGTACAACAAAAAACCTTTTGTATTAGCTAAATGCCCTTACACACTTCCTGTGCCATCTGGAATGAATTATAAACGGTGATCTTCATTTTAGTCACAATATCAAACCTGGAGATAGACAAGGAAGTAGAGTAGGGCTTTTACTGGATTTCTAAAGTGCCTTCCTTCACACTGCCTTTCATTTTCATTTTTTTTTACAATGTTTTATTTTCTGTCTCTCACTCTATCTGTAATCCATAGCACATCTTTACATTTTTTCTAATTTACTGTATAAATTCCTCATTTTCTATTTCCTAACATATCAACCTTAAAGGGATACTGAACCCATTTTTTCTTTAATGATTCAGCATGCAATTTTAAGCATCTTTCTAATTTACTTTTATTATCATTTTTTCTTCATTCTCTTGGTATCTTTATTTGAAAAATCAGGAATGTAAGCATAGGAACCGATCCATTTTTGTTCAGCACCCTGGATAGCGCTTGCTGATTGATGGCTACATGTAGCTACCAATTAGCAAGCGCTACCCAGGCGCTAAACTGAAGATGGGCTGGCTCGTAAGCTTACATTCCTGAATTTTCAAATAAAGATACCAAGCGAAGAAAGAAAAATGGATAATAGGAGTAAAATAGAAAGTTGCTTAAAATTACATGCTCTATCTGAATCATAAAAGAAAAAAAGTGGGTTCAGTATCCCTTTAATCCTGGATGACTGCTAAACTTGCTTCCCCTACTGCCTCCTATTTAATCATCTCCTTTGGTCTATTTCAAAATAGATTAATTACTTTACACAATTTGTTCAGCTTGTTTCCTTTAATCTTTGTTATGTATTTGATTTTTCTACTTAACCTTACTAGTATCACCATCTACAAACTCCTGACCCTGCTTCTTCAGAAAGTCCTCAAAAATTCACTTAATTCAATCTCCATGCCATCCAATCAAAGTAGTTTTCAAACTCACATCATGCTCTACTCTTTTTAATATTTCCTTTCATGGGTTGCACATCACTCCACACTCGTTTAAAACAAGTACACTCGCTATTCTTCTGAAATACTATGGAGGAAACCATACTCTCATATAGATTTCTTTCACAATAAGGTAATTATGTGCTCTCCCATTTGGTTCATACCATTAAGCAAACATTTCATTCTTTATCATCCATCATATCAACTTTGTCTACGAATGCCAAATACTTTTCTCACCTCTCTGTTTGACTATTATATTTCCTTAGGGATTGATTTTTTTCTCTCTTGCAGTCATAAATCCAATTCATTTTACATTTCACTTCCAAAATGGATCCCTCTCACAAATTATTGTGCAGCAGATGTTTTACAATGCAAATTAATTCTCTAAATCCTTTGTCTACACTAACACAGATCCCCTTACATCTAAGCTCATAGCTAAATATTCACCATACCCTCTATACTAATCTCATGAATTATAACTCTCCTTTTCCACAATTAACTGCTCTTTTGCTAACCACAAGCCTTTTTCTAATGTTCCACATGCCTTATGGAATGCATTGACCCCTCCACTAGGAACTTATCTAAAATGAAAACACAACACAAACATGGGGTACAAAGGCCGCAGCTTTTATTAATATAACATATAACACACATACTTAAATCCACAAACCCAACAGAGCTTGCCCATAGCAGTAACATAACTCCATTACCATCATATTCCCATCCCATTCACTCCTGCCTTCAGGAGGTACCCATAACTGCTATCCCCCCGGGCAAGCACTCCGCTAGCAAACTGCGACATGACAAATACTTCTACAGGGAGGGAGGGAGATTCTTCCCCCACGGACCTTGCAAAGAGATTTGGCACTCTTTTCTGGGCCACCCCCCCTCCTAAATACCTGACACTCCAGACCCACCTCTCTTACTCCTATTGGTCCTAGGCTGGGGTCAAATGCCCCTACGTCCTAATTCCTCCTCCAGGGCTCCGTTGACCCCTCCACCAGGGCTCCGTTGACCCCTCCACTAGGAACTTATCTAAAATGAAAACACAACACAAACATGGGGTACAAAGGCCGCAGCTTTTATTAATATAACATATAACACACATACTTAAATCCTCAAACCCAACAGAGCTTGCCCATAGGAGTAACATAACTCCATTACCATCATATTCCCATCTCATTCACTCCTGCCTTCAGGAGGTACCCATAACTGCTATCCCCCCGGGCAAGCACTCCGCCAGCTAACTGCGACATGACAAATACTTCTACAGGGAGGGAGGGAGCTTCTTCCCCCACGGACCTTGCAAAGAGATTTGGCACTCTTTTCTGGGCCACCCCCCCCCCCTCCTAAATACCTGACACTCCAGACCCACCTCTCTTACTCCTATTGGTCCTAGGCTGGGGTCAAACGCCCCTATGTCCTAATTCCTCCTCCAGGGCTCAGTTGACCCCTCCACTAGGAACTTATCTAAAATGAAAACACAACACAAACATGGGGTACAAAGGTCACAGCTTTTATTAATATAACATATAACACACATACTTAAATCCTCAAACCCAACAGAGCTTGCCCATAGCAGTAACATAACTCCATTACCATCATATTCCCATCCCATTCACTTCTGCCTTCAGGAGGTACCCATAACTGCTATCCCCCCGGGCAAGCACTCCACCAGCTAACTGCGACAAATACTTCTACAAGGAGGGAGGGAGCTTCTTCCCCCACGGACCTTGCAAAGAGATTTGGCACTCTTTTCTAGTAACCCCCCCTCCTAAATACCTGACACTCCAGACCCACCTCTCTTACTCCTATTGGTCCTAGGCTAGGGTCAAACGCCCCTATGTCCTAATTCCTCCTCCAGGGCTCCGTTGACCCCTCCACTAGGAACTTATTTAAAATGAAAACACAACACAAACATGGGTTACAAAGGCCGCAGCTTTTATTAATTTAACATATAACACACATACTTAAATCCTCAAACCCAACAGAGCTTGCCCATAGCAGTAACATAACTCCATTACCATCATATTCCCATCCCATTCACTCCTGCCTTCAGGAGGTACCCATAACTGCTATCCCCCCGGGCAAGCACTCCGCCAGCTAACTGCGACATGACAAATACTTCTACAGGGAGGGAGGGAGCTTCTTCCCCCACGGACCTTGCAAAGAGATTTGGCACTCTTTTCTGGGCCACCCCCCCCCCTCCTAAATACCTGACACTCCAGACCCACCTCTCTTACTCCTATTGGTCCTAGGCTGGGGTCAAACGCCCCTATGTCCTAATTCCTCCTCCAGGGCTCCGTTGACCCCTCCACTAGGAACTTATCTAAAATGAAAACACAACACAAACATTGGGTACAAAGGCCGCAGCTTTTATTAATATAACATATAACACACATACTTAAATCCTCAAACCCAACAGAGCTTGCCCATAGCAGTAACATAACTCCATTACCATCATATTCCCATCCCATTCACTCCTGCCTTCAGGAGGTACCCATAACTGCTATCCCCCTGGGCAAGCACTCCGCCACAGGCAAAGGCATTAACGCCGTGCCCCGCCAACCAAACCCAAGGCCTTTGAAACCCCTTCTTTTATATTAAAATTAAACAAATGCAGACCCACTTTGTTTAAATGAACCCTGTCTCAAAGGAAAAAACATCTACCAGAGTCCCCTTCGAATTCTACATGCCGTAAGAACAACCCACCCCGCTTTTTAACAAAAGCACTCATCATCCTGTTAACTTTCCTTCGAGACACATCCAGCTTTTTTATGTCCCAAGCCGCCCTCCATGCCAAACGTGGTTCAATTTCCGACCATAAAATAACCATTCCCGGAAAAAGTTCCATCAGCCTCTCAATATCCCTCTTCATTGCGTCCACCAGCTCTTTCTGGGGCATAAAGCCTAAATCATTCCCCCCAATATGAATAAACAGTATGTCCGGCGGGCAATAAAGCCTCACATATTCTATCACTCTAAACAGCAACTGGTCCCACCTCATGCCTCTGAACCCGAGCCAGCGGATGCAGACCTCCTCCGGTGACCACCCCATCTGAGCCCCATGCTCCTTAACCGCCGCTGCCTTCCGTGCCCAGTAAATGTATGAATGGACCATCAACCAACAATTAACTGGACCTGCGTAAACAAAACAACAAACACATCAACGTATTATATTAAGGTTGGCCTAACAAAAGACAAATAACTGTTAGAAACCTATCTCCCAATCCTCTTAATCCCTGCAACCCCCACCCCTAAGGCTTGAGCCTCCATAGCTGCCCTTATCCTGAATGAGTGTGTCCCAAATTCTTTAGGCTCTAAACCTGATAAACTCACACACTTCTTAAAAACTGCCTGAAATTGAAAACGGGACAACGAAGTTGTATAAAAAGAGGCCCCTCCAACTGTGGCCTAACCCCCAAATATTCTAAAAAGATTTGCATCGGGCAGCAAACACCCCCCATTGCTCTCAGGGATATCTGACAACACCTCCCCACCTGGTCCGTCTTGGACCGTCTTAACCATATTGTCAACACTTCTTCTTCCCCAGTTACATCAGCCATTTGCAATCCCCCTTCGTCCCGCCTATTCAAACCCACCAGCTCAGAAACCCGAAAGGCCCCAAAAAAGGCCATCACAAAAGCTAATCTAAACAGTTTACATTCAAAATCCGACGAGCAAACCCCCCGCAATTTCTCAACTATGCGCAACAAAACAGAATATACTACAGGTCTTCTGCCATCCGGCACCCCCCTCCCCTTACACAAACTTCTCGCAGCCAGTTTGACCATAAATGTTTTCAATACATCCTCCCACCCCATCAGCTGAAATGCCGCTAATCACTTCTTGACCATGGAATGAGAGACCTTCACCCTCTGCCATTCCATCATCCAGTCTAGAATTGCCTTAGCTCTGCCCTCAGAAGTGTGCGCCTCTGCAAGCCCTTGCAAGAATTGGAACCACAATGACCATACCTGCGTCACTGCCCCCTTCACCAAATTCAGTCGGTTGCGAATGCTCTCCTTCACAATGATTCTGGACACTGGTCCCCTTCCTCCTCGGCTTCCGGCACCAGCTCCCGAGACCGATCCCACTGCAAACAGGAAAGAACGTCAGCAACATTGTTCTCCTTACCAGGTACATGCACTGCCCGAAATGATACATTGCATTGTAAACAGTGAAACACAAATAAAAGTAACAAGTGAATTACAGGCCTCGATGAGGCAGACAGGCGGTTAACTGCTGAAACTACTCCCATGTTATCAGTATGAAAAATGACCCTTTTATCTGCTAAGAGATGCGGCCAAACCTCCTATGCCACAACCAACGGAAATAACTCCAGGAACATGAGATTTTTTGTTAACCCTTCTTTGTGCCACTCTTCCTGCCACTGCCCCACACACCACCTACCCTTTTTAAATATGCCCCTGCCGCATCCGTATACAAGTTTAACCCGGACCCTGCCACCGCCATCTCCTGCATCAAGGCCTTCCCATTGAATTCAGTCAAAAACCTTTTCCACACCTCCAAATCCTCCTTCAGCTCCTTTCTCAAATGGATTATGTGCGATGGCTCCTTCACCCCCGCCGTCGCTAATTATAATTTTCTTGAAAAGATCCTTCCCACTGGAATGATTTTGCACGCAAAGTTAAAACTTTCCAATTAGTGATTGCAATTCTTTTAACTTTAGCTTCTGCTTCCCCATTGCCCCCTCAATCGCCGCCAACAAGTCCACCACCTTGTCCTCTGGCAATCGGCACTCCATCTGAATTGTATCAATCTGAATGCCCAAAAAACTCAGACAGTTGGAAGGCCCCTCCGTCTTATCCGCTGCTACCGGAATTCCAAATTGATCCACCACCTGCAAGAAAGCCTTCATCAAAATCTCACAATCTGCCGATCCTTCCGGGCCAACAAAAAGGAAATCATCCAGGTAGTGGACCACCGAGTCCACCCCAGCTGTTTGCCTAACAACCCACTCCACAAAACAACTAAATTTCTCAAAATAGGAGCACGAAATGGAACAACCCATCGGCAAACACAGATCCACAAAGTAAGACTCATCAATGAAACACCCCAGTAGATGGTGACACCTCGGATGCACCGGTAACAGCCTAAAAGCCGCCTCCATATCAACCTTCGCCATTTTTGCCCCAGCCCCTGCTGCTCGCACCAATTCAACTGCCCTATCAAAGGACGCATACCGAACCGCAGCCACCTCCGGGTCAATCCCGTCATTCACCGAGGCCTCCTTCAGGTAGTACAGGTGGTGAATCATTCTAAACTGCTTAGGGACCTTCTTAGGAACCACGCCCAAAGGGCCCACCATCCTGAATGGGCCCACCATCCTGCCCAATGCAACCTCTTTCCCCAATTCACTCCTAACTACCTCCAGAAATTCCCTGGCCAATTTCAAATTCCCATGGGCCCTAAATCCCCTGCCCTCCATGAACGGGATCCAGAAACCCGAGCTGAAACCCATCAGCAACAGTTCTGCGTCCTCTCTCCCTCACCTTCCCCTAGCGTACCATTTTAACCACGGCACCATCCTTTTGAGCTTCACTGGCGTCCTGGCCCTGTGTACCCACCTCCCCTGACCTGGCCGGGAACCTCCCTCTCTTAAAGCATTTTGCGTAGGCATGGGAGTCCCCACACCCTGAACACTCGTGCTTATACTTACAGCTCCCCCAAATCTGCACTGCCCATCGTTGAACTGGAAGCACAAGCCTTTTCTGAGGGCCGTTGCTGCCGCGGACCCACTTCCCGCCGTTCCTGCTCCCCCAGGCCCACGAAAGGACTGCCCACCGTGGAGTGGTGTCATCATCTCCAGTCAGATCCCCATATCGCGGTCATCCCACCTCATGTCCTGCCTCACCGCTATCCTTCGTCGAAACTGCTCATTGCACCGCCACCATGTCATACCGCCATAGGTCCGATAAGCTGCAGAGATTTCATCAAAGTAACAGAACAGCGCAGAACCTTGCTCTGGGAACTTTTCCATCACTACGCTTGCCAATATACAAAAGACCCTGGACCAATTCCCGAATGTCTTCGGCAACTTCCTGTATCTCTTCTTGCGTTCCTCCTCCACTTTCTTACCCTGTTCTCCTTTGGTATCCTCTTTTATTTCAACAAACTGCTCCAAAGGAAGCAGAGAAAATATTTCCAGAAACTCTCGTTTCCATATTTTCTCTTTGATGTCCTCGGTCAGATGTATGCCCAGCGGCCCTATCGTACAGAGGCAAGGGGGGAGAAAAGAGAGGGAGAAGGGGAGGGGAAAAAGAAAGAAGAGAGGAAAGGGGGGGAAGAGATAAGGGGGGGAACAGATTTTTTCAATAAGCAACCCCTGCAGGCCCTTACAATCACCCACGTGCCCCCCAACCCCTAAGGCCTTTATCCCCAGGCCGCCAGGCTTGTCCCTTTAGTACCAAAACTCCCCTGCTTGCTTACCTAGGGCCCGTTACCGACCCCTTACCTAGGGCCCGTTACTGACCCCTTACCTAGGGCCGTTACCGACTCCCCCCCCCCAAAATGCACCAATCCTCCCCAGCCCGTGCTCATCCTCGCATGGGCCTCAACCCCCCAAGCAATCAACCCTCAGGGCCCTCCACTGGCTCTCACTCATGGCCCGCATTCCCTTCCATGGCCCCCCCTTTTTTTTTTATATGCTTGCCCCTTGGCCTTGCGCCCTCCATGGACTCCTCCGCACTACCGCCACACTACCATACACCACCTGCTTACCAGCCTCCTGCGTCCCCTGCCTCTCCACCATCCGGCTCCTCCCGACTCTTCCTCCCGACTGCTGGACTCCAACCTCCGCTCCGGCTCCTCCACTGACACTGCGCACCTCCGCAGCTGGTCCCTCCTCTCTTCCGGCCCTGTCCTGCTGTCCTTCTTTCTAACCAAGCAATAATTAGACAAGCATTACTTAAGTCATTCTTTATTGTGTCCATCCACCACCATAATTACCTATAGCCAATGGTGTAGAACCATCCTTTCTATATCAGTGTGTTAACTGATTTGTTGTTTTATTTTTCATGTTTTTCTTGAAGAACTTATTGTATCCCTATACAGTAGAATGTGTTGCACACCTTTATGTACAGTTTGGACCATTTATGGATGCTTTACAATATGAGTCATGAATATATTCCAGGTTTTGGAAATGCATTTGGCAACGAAAGTCCATTTCTTCAGGCTGAGAGCATTGTTTGGTTTCGATTCCATAATTACATGTCAAACAGATTTGCTGACACCCATAAGGACTGGTCTGATGAAGATTTGTTTCAACATGCTAGGAAATGGGTCATTGCTATTTACCAGGTAAACAGTGGTTCTAACTATAAAGAAAATAGTTATCCAATTAACAGTTTCCATATGCAGCATTCAGTCTTAAAGGAACATTAATGTACATTTAAAATGCACCACAATGAAATGTACAGCAAACATGATACACTAGCTGTTTAGACTCATTCTACTGATGCATGCTCGGTGGGTTGCATGCAGAAGATAAGTTTCAACATACAGTATGTAATGAATTACCTCAGAAACATTTTTACAGTCATATTACAGATACACTTGAAAGTGAATTTGAAATGTACTTATATATCATTTTAACCTCTTGCATGTAGAGAATCGCACTTTATAATACTTTGCATTCTCTGCTTTGTGCATAGGACAACAGAATGTTGTTCTCCAGCACAGCCGACAGGGTTAGAAACTGAGGAGGGAGAATGAGGAGGGATCAAAAACGATGTGTAACTTCATAAATCTAAGATACTCAGTTTTCAATGCACTAAGCCAGGTTATGTAGTGTAGCATATTATATAGTGCTGTATATCATATAGCGCTGTATATTATATAGTGCTGTATATCATATAGTGTTGTATATTATATAGTGCTGTATATTATATAGTGCTGTATATCATATTGTGTTGTATGTTAAATAGTGCTACATATTATATAGTGCTGTATATTATAAAGTGCTGCATATTATATAGTGCTGTATATTATAAAGTGCTGCATATTATATAGTGCTGTATATTATATAGTGCTGCATATTATATAGTGCTGTATGTTAAATAGTGCTGCATATTATATAGTTCTGTATATTATAAAGTGCTGTATATTATATAGTGCTGCATATTATAAAGTGCTGCATATTATAAAGTGCTGCATATTATATAGTGCTGTATATTATAAAGTGCTGCATATTATATAGTGCAGTATATTCTATAGTGCTGCATATTATAAAGTGCTGCATATTATATAGTGCTGTATATTATATAGTGCTGTATATTATATAGTGCTGCATATTATATAGTGCTGTATGTTAAATAGTGCTGCATATTATATAGTGCTGTATATTATAAAGTGCTGTATATTATATAGTGCTGTATATTATAAAGTGCTGTATATTATAAAGTGCTGTATATTATAAAGTGCTGTATATTATATAGTGCTGCATATTATATAGTGCTGCATATTATAAAGTGCTGCATATTATATAGTGCTGTATATTATAAAGTGCTGCATATTATAAAGTGCTGCATATTATATAGTGCTGTATATTATATAGTGCTGTATATTATATAGTGCTGCATATTATATAGTGATGTATATTATAAAGTGCTGCATATTATAAAGTGCTGCATATTATATAGTGCTGTATATTATATAGTGCTGTATATTATATAGTGCTGCATATTATATAGTGCTCTATATTATATAGTGCTGCATATTATATAGTGCTGTATATTATAAAATGTTGCATATTATTTAGTGCTGCATATTATATATAGTATTACTGTTGTAAATATTGACCATAAATGATCTTGATTAAAGGAATATAATCTAGTCAAAATTAATCTTTCATGATTCAGATAGAGCATGCAATTTTAAACAATTTTCTAATGTACTCCTATTCTCTATCTTTATTTGTTCTCTTGATATTTTTATTTGAATGTAAGCTTAGGAGCCGGCCTATTTTTAGTTCAGCGCCTGGGTAGCGCTTGCTGGTTGGTAGTTATATGTAGACACCAATCAGAAAGTGCTACCCATGTGCTGAACCAGAAATGGGCCGGCTCCTATGCTAACATTCTTGCTTTTTCAAATAAAGATACTGCTTCTTAACTGCTGTTTCCGGTGAGCCTGAAGGCTCACACGGAAACAGATGCATAAGGCACCATACAGTGCTTAATAATTTGGCCCCTCTATCTGAATCATGAAAGTTTAATTTTGACTAGACTAACCCTTTAAAGCTTTTGCATTACATGTTTGAGCAAACATATTGCTCACATATCTAATAAATTGTTTGTTGTGCTTATCTTCCAGAACATTGCCTTTTATGAATGGTTACCTGTATTTTTGTCAAGAAACGTGTCAAATTATGAAGGTAGTAGTTCAAACTGAAATAAGTAATGTAAGAAAACGGGATGCAGTGTGTGTGTCTGTGTTTGTGTGATTGTGTTGTTTTACTAAGCTTTAGGTCAAAGATATTTCACCAAATAAAAAAATAAAAATTGGTCTGAAATAGTGATTTTTCTTAAATATTGCACTCTCCTCATGATGTGATAAAAAGAAAAAACTCTACCCATTAATATATACACAGACTATAAGATTTGCCATGGGTAGGTCTAAAGTGTAAGTGACCGCTGTTACCTCTCAGTTCATTTAAAATGGATACAATCACAAATAGTTTTCAAGGGTTTGTATAAAGGAATGTTTTGAGTATGTCACAGTGGAAATAACCCAACCTATAGCTAATGATAGGAATTTAGCAGGTCAAAATTTAGCTGCTAATTGCCTAATATTTGCCCTCCACACATTTAGCTTCTTAATACTTTATTTAATTGGATTTAATTTTAAAATCAAACGTAATACACCACTTACACAAAGAAAAATAAATATAAATTGTTGAGATATACAAATCCCACAATTGCCCAAAATATACACAAAATAACACATTATATTATTTGTTTAGGTGCATATAACCTTTGTCAATGGCAAAACATGAATATGCATAACTCTTATTTTTAATTAAAACATATAAAAAAGTTACTTAATACTTTAAAAGGTAAAGGGAGACTATGGCATAGGACAGATTATTTTTAAAGAAAGCCATACATATGCTAAATTAAGAGCATTTGCCAAAATTCACCAAAATACACCAATGACACCAACACTTGCTGCATAGTAGCCAAGCAATGCAATTATGTAAATAAAATGGCTACTTTGATTATAGAGCTTTTTTTTTATTATTATTTTTAATGTAGATATTTTGTAATGCAGTTCTTTATTTCCTGTATATACAGTATCATGGCATATATAAATATTTATTTTAAAGTCCCTCTTTATTGAAATGCACTAGGGAAGGTGATTTATGGACCCTGGCACTGGAAAGCCCAAAATAAATACAAATACAGCTGTTTTAATTTTTTTATTTTTTTTTTAGCAAGATTTAATTAAAACACAAAATATTAAAACATGTAAACAAGGAACAACAGAAACCATTCCTACCATTATGCACTTTTTATTATTAATTTATTATTATAATTTCTTTAAGGTTACAAACAGTTTGTGGACTCAAGTATTTCTCCTGAGTTTGTTACTTTAATGGCACAGATGCTGCAAACCATGATGCCTCCTGGTGTTTACATGAGGTAATGACACTCATACATCTGCTTGTCCATAAAAATGATACTTAAACTGTAGTGGGAGAAGGATATCCTCTAAGAGGCATGTGTATCTGTATTCATTCAATTTCATTTTAAGGGAAATTACACACCTCTTGCTTATTAGTAAACATTGTGCTTGTGCCACAATCCAGAGTCAGGCTAAAAAGCAAATTCTATAACCAAGTATATTTTTTTCAAAATACTGCCAATCAAATAGCTTGTTTTGGCAATTTGAATAATTTTTAAGAAAACCTAGTTTACAGAACTTGGTTTTTGGACTCTCTAGAGACAGTGGGTCACTCACAATTTTTATACAGAACCAAGAAGTGTTTAATGTCCCTTTAAAATTGATGCATTTTTAACAGTGGCAAATTCTAATTCTGTTACAATAATTACATTATTAAAGAAATATGAGTTTAAAAGATTAAACTCCTTTCCTCAAGCCTAAAATTGTGACCTCTTTTCACAAACAATTGTAACTATATCACCTTTCAAGTGCCTTTTTTAAAAAATAGACCCGATTTGGCTATCCTCCTCGTAATTTAAATCCTCCATTCCACTTATTAGTTTTGTGTCCCTTCTCTGAATTTTTCTAATTCTGCAAAGCTCTTTTTTAAAACTGGTCCCCAGAACTGCACTCCATACTCAAGGTGAGGTCTTACCAGAGATTTATATAGGAACATAATTCTGCTTTCCTCCCTTGCATCTACACCTCTTTTAATACATGTTATTAGCCTTAAAAGCTATTGCCCTGCATTGTGCACCCATCTTTAGCTTGTTATCTATAAGTACTCCCAAATCCCTTTCCTCCTCTGTTTTGCTAAGTCTAGTCCTATTTAAATAATAGGTAGCCTGCTTATTTTTACTTCTATAATGTAGAACATTACATTTACTAGTATTAAATCTAATTTTCCATTTACCAGCCCATTCTTCCAATTTTGTAAATCCCTTTGCAAAGCAATTTCATCCTGCACTGACCTAATCACCTTACAATAATTTCTGTCATCTGCAAAAAAAAAAGAAAGAGATGTTGCCATTTAAACGGAGTATGATCCATTTACTACAAATCGTAGCTCCCTGTCTTTTATCCAGTAATTTATCTATGAACTAACATTTCCAGCTATTCCCAGTCCCGTAATTTTGTACAATAATCATGTGGCACTGTATCAAAAGCCATTGCAAAATCCAAAATCCAAGTATATCACATCAACTGATTCACCTTAATCTATAAAACTGTGATACTTTTTTTTTTTAAATGTTGATACCATTTTCAGCTAAACTAGAATCTATCTTATTATTTGTAAAAGCATCAAACATAATCTATGGAATTGTGGCAAAGTCTGAAAGCGCTACTTCTCAATAAGAATCATATAATCATTATAAAGCCAATCTTTAAAGGGACAGTTCACCCAAAAAAAATTCTCCCATTTAAATTGTTCCTAATGATCCATTTTACCTGCTGGAGTGTATTAAATTGTTTGCAAGTAGCTCCTTTACCCCTATTTTGGCCTTTGAAATTGCTGATTTATACTGAAAGTTTTAATACTGGAGTCTCAGCTATTGAATAGCCGAAGTAAACACATCCAGCAGAAGAAATTAAACTCACAGTGGGGGGCATTATAGTTAAGTAATAAAATGATAATTTACCATTGTTCTCTACATGTATTGTGCCTTAGTTTTCCATACAAATATAAGATAAGGAAGCAAGTGAGTGTACACAAAGTGATAACATAATGAGATAAGATATTACCTGAAGCTCAACCGATTGTAATAGGCTGTGGTTTAAAAGCACAAAACCAGCTACTTCAGATACACAAATAAACCTGAAAATGCAATTTTTCATACATTTTATACTCTGCAGCTGGTATACAAGTCATTAAAATACATTAATAGAAAAACAATTTTACAGTGTACTGTCCCTTTAAATTTGCGGTTTAAATATGAAGATTCTCATTTGTGGTTTTTTTATTTGTTTCCCCTCTTTAGAAACAACAAGTGTGATTTTCAGAATGTGACTGGCTCAGACGGTAGGGCGTGGCCAGCTTTCCGAATGTGTAACAATTACTGGAGCAGAGAGGTCAGAATTTTATACAATGAAGCAGCTTATCAATACAGATGAATACATCAAAACTAATAAATATCTAGGTTAACATTGTTAAAAAGTTGAAAAAAATGCAATTCTGTAAATAATATGACATGCTTCTTTATTTTGATGTAACAAAGGTAATTTAGAATATAACCAAATATGGCCTAGATTACAAAGGTGCCCAAAAATATTAATACATTATGCGTTAATATCTATCAAGCACAATCAATGGCCCTTTTATTTTTGAACTCATATTAAGTCCAAAGTTATTTTTATCACTCGAATAAGTGCACGCTAACATCTGCATGTCTGATAGCATGAATGCACTAAATCCCTTGCATAACAGACTTCTATGGGGGCGTGCTGTAAAATTCAAGTTGCATATAGCTCAAGTGCAAAGCCGAGGGTGCGCTAAGCTGCTGGTGTGCAAGTAGTACATTTCTTCATGTAGTTCTGTGCTGTACTAGTAATCATAATCGTTTACATCAGTTCTTAAAAAAAACAGATTTTACAGTGACTTAAAGGGACAGTCTAGTCCAAAATAAACTTTCATAATTCAGATAGAGAATATAATTTTAAACAATTTTCCAATTTACTTTTATCACCAATTTTGCTTTGTTCCCTTGGTATTCTTAGTTGAAAGCTAAACCTAGGAGGTTCATATGCTAATTTCTAAGCCCTTGAAGGCCGCCTCTTCTCTTAAGGCATTTTGACAGTTTTCACCACTAGAGGGTGTTAGTTCATGTGTGTCATATAGATAACACTGTGCTCACGCACGTGGAGTTCCAGTGAGCCAGCTCTGATTGGGTAAAATGGATGTCTGTCAAAAGAACTTAAATAAGGGGGCAGTTTGCAGGAGGCTTAGATACAAGGTAATCACAGAGGTAAAACGTGTATTTATATAACTGTGTTGGTTATACAAAACTAGGGAATGGGTAATAAAGGGATTATCTATCTTTTTAAACAATAAAAATTCTGGTCTAGACTGTCCCTTTAACTCACCACTTATAATACGAGTGCAGTGAGCTCACCACCCACTTGTAAAATCAGATTGTGCGTTATTCTTTTATCAAAGTTATGCAAATGATAGCGCACCCTGCCCTATTGATTGCTCTCCCCTTGTCATCCTATTTGTTTAATCAATCCTTCCCTACATAACATTTGTATGCATTAACAATAATGCTAACACCATCACAAATACAAATCCTTTTACAAAGTAGTAGTCAAAGGTGGAAAAATCATTGTATTTGTTAGATAAGAACTTGTAGATGGCATCTAACTCATTTATGTTATTACATAGTGTTGAAAATGATACTAACTTTAATACTTTACTATATTATTTTACAGAATTTTTAAATGTATTAATTGTTATTGCAAAGATACAAAACAAACATATTTGAGATAAAGTACATAATAACTTTTCTGTAATTAAACATGCACAGAATTGACAGTGACAACATTGAAGTAACTGGTCAAATCTTGGAGCAATTTAAGTAAGCTAAAGTAGAAATACTTCTGCCTTCACAATAATATAGCTATATAATTTGTGGCTGTGGAGAAGACCAATAAATATAAGGAGGAAGGGACTATAGAGAAGTGGAAAAATAGACAGAAGGTGAAAAATGTGGAGGGAGGCGGCGAGGGAGAGATGGAACAGGAGAGCACACTCCAGGCCCTCCTGAAGCAGACATCCTCTTATTATATGATAACAATTAATTATCACGTTCCGCGCTTATGTGAGGTGTTGAAGAAGATTCCAATACTGTTCTACTGGATTCCCAGTGGAATTTAATATCGTAAAATAAATCCATTTTATTTTTCTTGTAGTAGCTATATTATTCCAGCATTAGAGCTTCATCCATGTGTACTATACAAGCACTAATAGTAGGGGTTAATTGTGACTCCCATATTCTAACTAAATGGGATCTCGCAGAGTTAATTGAGACTGAGGCGAAGTTTACAGGGAAACCTGAGTAATACGTTTAATAGTGCTAGGGCTGGATCAAGTACTACTTTTGTGATTTGCCCCAGTAAAGTGTTAAAATAAGTTTCTTTAGAGGAACAAAATTACTGCAGTTTGTGACAGTCCCACCAAATGGGGAGTAGGGGTGAGATACCACCGGGTTAGGATTTTATAATTAAGAATTTAATTTTTTTATGCAGCAAGAGGGAAAATCAAATTGACAGATTCACCTCTAAATATTAATTTAATATATTTTAGTGTTCTGTTTCAAATCATGCAGCATTCTGTTCTTCTTTGCTATGTTTGTAGTTTGACCAATAACACCAAATAATTCTGTTAAATCTTCAGTAGCGGATATGTGCTTAGCATTGTTGCACTGGCGATGTTTCTGTGTTCCATATTATTCGATTTTTAGAGGCTATTGTACAAAAAGTAACATTAACAACATCTATTTTTATCTTTATTTTAGAACACAAACTTGCAGACAGCTATCAAGATTGATGAATTGTTGTTGGGTATGGCATCACAAATAGCTGAAAAAGAAGATAAAACAGTGGTTGAAGATCTAAGAGGTATTCGTGCAGCCATTGTTTATAGCAATGACATACCTGTTACAGTATGGAGATTATGATGATGATTAACACATCAATCTAAAGGATTATAGTATAGATATGAGTCTTAATTACAATTAACTGTTACTGCCATTAAGTATTGATCAAGCCTTCACTCTTTCTCGTTGGAAAACCATTTAAAAGAAAATCATTTGTTTTAGTCAATCTGTCACTGCTCCAGCAACTTAGATGGGCATCACGAATATGTATGTGATTTCTAATGCATATAGCGGAAATTGTCAGTAAGGGATCCAGAGAGGCTTGTTTGTGCTGTTTTTCAGTCTGTTACATTGATGACATAGATAATAAATCAAAGGCAAAGTGCCATGTCATCACATATACTTTGTTTAACATGTGAGACCAATTTCACTAGCTAATATTGTGGACTTATAAATTGATATATAAAGTATGTATAACAATTTGTGTTGTTTAGTATATGTAACGTGGTAGTAGTTAGCAGAAAAGGCCACTATAAACTTCTAAAAAACATTGGCTCTAAAAAAGTGCAGGTGTTATGATGCTTACCAAATTGCATGACTTGTTTGTTGTTGCTTAGACTACTGGTATGGGTCGATGAAATACTCTCGTACAGATTTATCAGCAGCTAGTATCCAGCGTGCAAGAGACCAGGGGTTATCTACATATAATAATATGCGGAAATATTATGGCCTAAAACCTAAGGAGAAGTGGGAGGATATTGGCAACCAAGGAAAAGAGGTAATTCTATTGCATTTTAATATGATTTACAGGATGCAAATAAAATATAACCCACTTTAAATAGGGATCTAAACCATAATTGTAAGTTCATATCTCTAAAACAAAATTCCCAATTTGCATTACCAGCAACCACATTCTTTAACTGAAATGTCAGATCAAATAGTGTCTTCTAAGCAATTATGCTGCAAATGTCACTTTAAAAACATTAAGGAATGATCTGAGAGCAGTGTTCACTCACATAACTACATTAAAGTCAGTACCTATGAAAAAGCCATTTGCTTCATAGATTTAGAGCATATTCAAAATTAAGTTGTAATGGACTATTCAGCGTCTTTTATTAAAGGGAGAGTCTAGTCAAAAGTAAGCTTTCATGATTCAGATAGGGCGTGCAATTTAAACAACTTTCTAATTTACTTTTATCATCAAATTTGCTTTGTTCCCTTGGTGGTATTTTTGAAAAGCTAAACCTAGGTAGGCTCAAACTGATTTCTAAACCGTTCAAAAGTGTTCACAGTCAGACAGTACTAGTTCATGTGTGTCATATAGATAACACAGTGCTCACTCCCGTGGAGTTATTTAGGAGTCTCCACTGATTGGCTAAACTGCATGTCTGTCAAAAGCACTGAGATAATGGGGCAGTCTGCAGAGACTTAGATACAAGGTAATCACAGAGGTAAAATATATATTAATATAACAGTATTGGGTATGCACAACTGGGGAATGGCTAATAAAGGGATTATCTATCTTTTCAAATAATACAAATTCTGGTGTAGACTGACCCTTTAAATGTACTTTGTTCTCTTAGTATTCTTCATTGAAAAGCATACCTTAGTAGGCTGAGGAGCAGCAATGCACTATTGAGAGCTAGCTGGTGATTGGTGGCTACACACATATGTCTCTTGTCTTTGGCTCACCATATGTGTTTAGCTAGCTCCCAATACTGTATTGCCGCTCTGAAGCTGGATTTAACTATGTGTTTAACCCAATGTTAAATTATGCAACAGTGAAAGTTATTTTCAGTTGGTCATTAAAGAGCAGACAATGTTTTTAATTACATTTGTTTAAGATGTACAATTAAAAGCAACAAAAGATCTCAAAGCATAATACACTATTACCACTTGCTGAAGATGAAGTTTCATCCCCTTACTGTGATTGTCTTCTTGTGGAGTTAGAGAATAGCCAACCATCCTATATTATAAAAGGCCAAGTGTTTGTCTGAAGCCGTCATGCGCAGTAGAGACAAACACTTGGCCTTGAGATAGGGAGCGCGAGGTACACAAACAGCTGTGAGGTCTGGGGAGCGCGAGGTAAGCTGATTGAAACAGCCTGTGGCAAGAGATATGGAGCGCGAGCTACTCAACGCTCCCCAGACCTCACAGCTGTTTGTGGCCGACGGGAGCGTTGCGATGGGGGCGTGGCCGGGCGTCGCGGTGGGCGTGGCCGGGCGTCGCGGTGGGCGTGGCCGGGCGGGTGCCGCCGCGATGGGCATGGCCGGGCGGGTGCCGCCGCGATGGGGCATGGCCGAACGGGGACACGCAATAACAAGACTTCAAGACAGAGTCAGAGAGGGAGCAGGAGAGGGGGGGGAGAAGGAGCAGGAGAGGGGGGGAGAAGGGACAAAGAGGAGAGAGAGAGCCAAAGGGGGGAGAGAGAGCCAAAGGGGGGAGAGAGAGCCAAAGAGAAGGGGGGGGGAGAGCCAAAGAGAAGGGGGGGAGAGAGAGCCAAAGAGAAGGGGGGGGGAGAGCCAAAGAGAAGGGGGGGGGAGAGCCAAAGAGAAGAAGGGGGAGAGCCAAAGAGAAGGGGGGGGGGAGAGCCAAAGAGAAGGGGGGGGGGAGAGCCAAAGAGAAGGGGGGGGAGAGCCAAAGAGAAGGGGGGGGAGAGCCAAAGAGAAGGGGGGAGAGCCAAAGAGAAGGGGGGGGAGCCAAAGAGAAGGGGGGGGAGAGCCAAAGAGAAGGGGGGGAGAGCCAAAGAGAAGGAAGGGAGCCAAAGAGAAGGGGGGGGGAGAGCCAAAGAGAAGGGGGGGGGGGAGAGCCAAAGAGAAGGGGGGGGGAGAGCCAAAGAGAAGGGGGGGGGGAGAGCCAAAGAGGAAAAAGATCCAAAAAGGAGAGAGAGCCAAAGAGGAGGGAGAGAGAGCCAAAGAGGGGGGAGAGAGAGCCAAAGAGGGGGGAGAGAGAGCCAAAGAGGGGGGCAGAGCCAAAGAGGGGGGGCAGAGCCAAAGAGGGGGGGCAGAGCCAAAGAGGGGGAGGGAGAGCCAAAGAGGGGGGGAGAGAGCCAAAGAGGGGGGAGAGAGCCAAAGAGGGGGGGAGAGAGCCAAAGAGGGGGGAGAGAACAAAAGAGGGGGGAGAGAGCCAAAGAGGGGAGAGAGAAAGCAAAAGAGGGGGGGAGAGCCAAAGAGGGGGGGGGCAAAGGGGAGGGGAGAGCCAAAGAGGGGGAAGAGAGAGAGCCAAAGAGGAAAGAGAGCCAAAGAGGAGAGAGAGCAAAAGAGGGGAGAGAGCCAAAGAGGGGGGAGAGAGAGCCAAAGGGGGGGGGGAGAGAGCCAAAGAATGGGGGAGAGCCAAAGGGGGGGGGGGGAGAGCCAAAGGGGGGGGGGAGAGCCAAAGGGGGGGGAGAGAGCCAAAGGGGGGGAGAGCCAAAGAGGGGGGAGAGAGAGAGCCAAAGAGGAGAGAGAGCAAAAGAGGGGAGAGAGCCAAAGAGGGGGGGGGGAGCCAAAGAGGGGGGAGAGAGCCAAAGAGGGGGGAGGAGAGCCAAAGAGGGGGGAGAGAACAAAAGAGGGGGGAGAGAGAGCAAAAGAAAGGAGGGAGAGAGCAAAAGAGGGGAGAGAGAGAGAGCAAAGGAGAGGGGGGAGAGAAAGCAAAAGAGAGGGGGGAGAGAAAGCAAAAGAAAGGGGGGAAGAGAGAGCAAAAGAGAGGGGGGAGAGAGCAAGGGGTGGGACCGCTGTACTGCAAAAAATGGCCCGTGTACACGGGCTTTAGTACTAGTATATTAAAATCAGCATGTGACAATAGTGACGATTTTCTACTGCTTTCTAATTGACGATTATTTATGACTATACAGATAACATAATAGTTTGGGTGTATGGTTAAGTATGTTTCTTGGTATAAAAATTTATAAATAAAAGCTATAATTTTGTTTACGTTTGTAAAAATATTTTTTTAGGTATATAATTGAAAATTTCAGACTCTTATTTTTAGATTGTAATAAAACAAAATTATTATTTTCTTCCCTCAGACCCAACATTTGTATCAAATAACTCTATGGCTATTTGCTGATTCGTTTTATTTATAAGTTCCAATATACTTTGTTTTTCAGATTTCCATGCTTTTAGGATCAATATTCTTTAAATCAAGATAGCTATTTTAACAAGTCTAACATTACAAATATGATTTCCTGTCTAATAAAATAATAAAGTTCTTCACATATAATTCTTCATTTTAGAATTTTATTCACCAAAAAATTAACTATATTCCTTAGTCTCTGTTTTTTTAGGGCAGGTCCAGAAATAATGGATTAAGCCAACATGTAAGAGAATTAGGACATAACTGTAACTTTGAGGGTGTTATTTATATGGCATTTAGCTATTATATAGGCAGTAATATAAACTTTATAAGGAAATTTAAATGTGAGAAAGTTGCTTTTTCCGCAGAGCGTATGGTCCTTTTAATGTCTCATACATCTAATTCCTCAAAATCTCTTTGCTAATTTAATGAGCTTATTAATTCCTTGTTCATAAACTAAACTTTTGTATAAAAAAGTTATAGAAAAAAACTCCTGATCTGTACAGTATTAACCCCTGTTCTAAAAGCAGCCAATCCCAGTCATAACCAAATTCCTTTCTTAATTACATATATACATGTTGTATCTGTAAATATACAAATAAATTGTATATTAAAATGTTCTATTAGTTAATCTATATATTTTTAATCCTTTTATTTGCCAAATGTAAAATACTTTTTTGAGTAAGGCCTTGAGGAAAATTCTTGAGTTCTTTGGAGAAATGGACTTTTGGATAATTTATATTATTAAATAAATATTACACTTTCTTCTCACTTTTATAGTTCTCTCACTAGATCAATGCCTGAGCAAGTAAGTTGGTTCAAAATATATAACATATTAACTTAATAATATCAACCTAGCCTAAAGGTTTCCAATTGCCTGCTTTATCTGTGAGGTAATTTTTTCTTTCTTTCATGTGATAGCTTGCTAAGTATATAATCCATAACTCTTGTGGTAAAATAACTCTTAATGCTAACAGATCTATCATCTATCTATCTACTACATTCTGCCAGCTGCACTAATATAATCAAACAGACAATGTAATTTTAATAAAAAAGTTTGACTAAAACTAGCGTACTTAAACTATTTTGATGTATTGTTCTTTAAAATATTAATGGGATTGTTAAAACTAAAAAATAAGAAAACATTTCATGCCATTTAATACTGTTTCATGTGCGATATGCATTATGTCTGTACTAGTAGAATTAAAGGGACAGTTTACTCCAAAAATATTTCCCCCTTAAATTTGTTCCTAATGATCCACTTTACCTGCTGGAGTGTATTAAATTGTTTACAAGTATTTCCATTACCCTTATATTGGCATTTAAAATAGTTGATTTAGCCTGTGGTATCCCCACCCATTCTGAAAGTTTTTGGCCTTGAGGCCAAGCTGTGTAAACACAGCCAGTAGAAGAATTTACACTCCCAGTGGGATATAGAAGAGATAAGGTAATAAAATTTTAATTTTACATTGTTCTCTCCAAGTATTGGTGATTGGTTTATGGACAGATATAAGATAAAGAAGCAGGTATATGTACACAATGTAATAAAGTAATGAGATCTGATTATACCTACAAGCTCAACCCGGGCCATTGTATTAGGTTGTGGCTTCAAAACACAAAATTAACTAATTCATATACACAAATAAACCTTAAAAAAGAAATCTCATACATTTTATACTCTGCAGCTGGTAAAAAACAATTGGAAACACATTAAAGGGACAGTCTACACCAGAATTTTTATTGTTTTAAAAGATAGATAATCCCTTTATTACCCATTCCCCAGTTTTGCATAACCAACACAGTTATATTAATATACTTTTAACCTCTGTGATTATCTTGTATCTAAGCCTCTGCAAACTGCCCCTTTATTTCAGTTCTTTTGACAGACTTTCAGTTTAGCCAATCAGTGCCTGCTCCCAGATAACTTCACGTGCACGAGCACAGTGTTATCTATATGAAATACGTGAACTAACACCCTCTAGTGGTGAAAAACTCTTAAAAATGCATTCTGAAAAGAGGTGGTCTCCAAGGTCTAAGAAATTAGCATATGAACCTCCTAGGTTAAGCTTTCAACTAAGAATACCAAGAGAACAAAGCAAAATTGGTGATAAAAGTAAATTTGAAAATTGTTTAAAATTACATGCTCTATCTGAAGCATAAAAGTTTATTTTGGCCTAGACTGTCCCTTTAAGGAAAAAACAATTTTATAGTATACTGTTCCTTTAAAGACAAAAAAATATATTATTATTTTATGTTATTCTAAAAAGTGCTGTTTTCATTAGTTTACAAAAAATCAGTCATACACAATATAATATCACCAGATAGGTTTAGAGATTAGGGTTAGGGTGTATTATTAGGGTTACAGAAAGTGTTAACGCTGTTGATTTTGAAATTATTTTTAAAGCCACAAAATCTCCACTCACAGTACAGTGGTGACTATGACTATGACTATGCTTTGTATAATGTTTATTTTTCAAAAATGATAAATAATGCAGATTGATTTGAAATTCATTAATGTATAATGTATAATTCAGGTAAGTCATGCTCTTGTTTTCCCAATCTCTTTCATATGGATATGTTGTAATAAAGTGCATTGATTTGGATTAACTTAATATATATATATGATATATATCAATTTATTCCAAGACAATTACTGTCATTGTATTGTTAAATATTTATATTGTATATAACAAATTTCACTGAAATGTTTTTATTGATTGTTGAATAGAAATAAGTAGAATTACAATTGTGTCATGGTTATTCCTAACACTGTTTCCTTGAACACTGTTTTTGTCTGTTTTTTAATTAGCTGTTACAGAACCTTGCATCATTGTACGAAAATGACATTGAAAGGCTGGAGCTTATCCCTGGAGTAATGCTGGAGATAAACGGAGGGCCTAGTGAAATAGTCTCAAACATCCTACTGGATCAATTCCATCGTCTAAGAGATGGAGACAGGTTTTGGTTTGAAAATGAGAAAAATGGGTACATTTTATTACAATACTTTTTTCAAGCAGTAAACACCTTCAGACTTTTATATAAATTGTTTTAGGTTATTTATGCCCCTTTTTCATGTGATTTAGCTCTGACACCACAGAGTGGATGATAACCTGTGACATATAATTCCGTAATTGGCTCTATCAGAAACAACTATAGAATATTTCACTGTGTACTAACATAATGCCAGTGACTCGCTTTTTTGTCTACAGAAGCAAGCCTAGATTGGCTCCTCCAAATGGTATTTGAAACAAGTACAGTAAACAAGATTTGTTTTAATATTGTTTAGACTTAGTTGATATATCATTCTATAGCAGGACAGCAGATATGTCTTGTAATTACGTGTTACTGTCCCTTTAAATAGCTTAACAATGTTGTTGTAGTAGCATTATATAGAATATATTTTAGATGGATTACTGCAAATGCTTAATTAGTAAATTGACCAGCTAATGAATTAATTATTTATTTAGGCCTAGATTATGAGTGGAGTGCAAAATTGCGCTTTTGCAAGCACGATATTTGCGCTCCACTCATTAATACCAGTGTACGCAAAAGTTAGGCGCAATGCGAAGGCGACCTCACGTTCGCATTGCCTGGAAGCCTTGCTTTCACGCGAGTGCGTTTTCCATAGGCTCCAATGGGAGCCTCGTTCTTATGCCGGGAGACACGGCAAAGCACTTAGTGCAGCCGGTAATTTGGGCAGCATTGGGCAGTTAAAATGAAATATACGTATATATACATATATATTTATGTGTTTATATGTGTATATACACACACAGATTAACACATAAATATAAATGTATATAAGCATATACTGTATATTTAAAGTAAAAACACAGTCACACATAGAACACAATAAAAAAAAGCCCCTTTATTGCTGGTTTTTTTCTTCAAACAATCCACATCCTCACTTTAGCCCCTTATAACTGCTTTATGCAGTTTTTAAAAAAATAAAAATGCTTATATAATTTTTTTATTGAAAGGAACTGTTCACTTTATTTGTGGGGGGGGGGGGCTATTTAAGCACATTGTTTGCTTAACCAAAGGTATGATCTCTGGTTAATTGCGCTAAGCACAAAGTGCTCCCACAAGCACTTGTAATAACGTGCACCAGTAAACGGGCAAATTTGCCCCTTTGCGGACGCATGTTAAAATAGCGTTCCACTTATAATCTAGTCCTTAATGTTTACATTTTAACCTGAAGTCCTTCTAAACATATATAAATTTATTTTTTAGTAATCACTTCCTATAATATAATAGATTTTTTTTTATTTAATTGTGTACTATCAATGCTCTTTCTACAAATATATTCACCTTTTACATATTTTTTTACAGTTTATTTACAAAAGAAGAAATAATTTGGATTCGGAGTATTACATTTCAAGATGTACTTGTAAATGTTACCAGTGAAAATAATTTTCAACAAGATGTATTTACATGGAAAACAGGTAAGTGACTTGTAGGAGACAGAGACGAAAATTGTCAAGAGAGGGCATTAGCCCTATCATTCTTACTACCAGGCAGGTAGGAAACCACATAACTAAACCGAGAAAAAAATAACGCCCATCTGGTATGTCGGGGCGACAAACGTTTTGCTTCAGATAGATAAGTTAAATTCTTGTGGTTAGTAAGAATGAGCACTGGTACGCTCCTCGAGAAGATGCCTCCATTCCTTGAGTGCCAAAATTATGGCCAGTAATTCCCTGTCTCCAATTTCATAATTGCACTCTGCTGGAGACAATTTCTTTGAGAAGAAACCGCACGGATGCAAAGAACCATCAGGTGTAGGACGCTGAGACAAGAGGGCACCTACTCCAGTCTCAAACACATCGAACTCAAGAACGAAAGGCAGGACAGGGTTAGGATGAGCCAGAACTAGAGCGGCAGCAAAGGCAGTCTTAAGACGATCAAAGGCCTTAATGGCAGTAGGTGACCAATGGAGTGGATAACATATTATTATTATTATTATTATTATTATTATTGATTATTTGTAGAGCACCAACAGATGCTATAAACAAAGGGGGAGTACAACAAAACAATTATAGGGATCAAATGGGTAGAGGGCCCTGCCAAGAGTTGCACTGTTGTAGTCAGCTCTTAAGAAGGTGATCTACAAACAGCTGGACTCATAGGCTTACATGCTAAGTGGGTTCAGGGGATAGCAATGGAGGAGTGGAACTGGTATAAATTAAGGTTAGCACAGGTTGTATGCATCATTGAACAGTAGAGTCTTTAGGGAGCACTTGAAGCTTTCAAAACTAGTGGAGAGTCTTGTGGAGCGAGGCAGAGAGTTCCACAAAATGGTAGCCAGTCTGGAGAAGTCCTGTAAACGGGAGTGCGATGAGGTAACCAGAGAGGAGGAGAGTAGGAGGTCATGAGCAGAGCCAAGAGGACGGGAGGGAGACAAGGTCTGAGATATAGGGGGGAGCAGTGCAGTTGAGGGCTTTGTATGTCAGAGTGAGAATTTTGTGTATGATCCTAGAGGCACGAGGAAGCCAGTGAAGGGATTGGCAGAGAGGTGCAGCAGATAAAGAGCGACATGTAAGGAAGATGAGTCTGGCAGAGGCATTCATTATGGATTGCAAAGGAGCTATGCGGCAAGTGGGGAGACCAGAGTGGACAGAGTTGCAGTAATCGAAGCGGAAAAGAATGAGAGAGTGGATTAAAATCTTAGTTGTGTCTTGTGTAAGGAAGTGTCTAATTTTAGAGATTTTTTTAAGGTGGAAGCGGCAGGCTTTAGCCAAGGACTGAATGTGAAGAGTGAAAGAAAGATCTGAGTCAAATGTGACTCCGAGACATCGGGCATAAGGGGTAGGGGTAATGATGGAGTTGTCAACAGTTATAGAGAGATTGGGCGTGGAGATTTTGGAAGAAGGGGGGAAAATAAGGAGCTCAGTTTTGGAGAGATTTAGCTTGAGGTAGTGAGAGAACATCCAGGAAGAGATGTGAGAAAGACAGTTAGCGACATGGGTTAGCAAGGAAGGAGATAGGTCTGGTGCAGAGAAGTAGATTTGGGTGTCGTCGGCATACAAATGATATTGGAAACTGTGGGAATTTATTAGGTAACCTAGTGATGACGTGTAGATTGAGAAGAGAAGGGGACCGAGGACAGAGCCTTGCGGTACTCCGACAGAAAGTGGTCATGGGCAGAGGAGGCCCAGAGAAGGCTACACTAAAGGTACGGTTTGACAAGTAGGAAGAGAGCCACGAAAGGGCTGTGTCACAGATGCCGAAGGATTGGAGGGTTTGGAGCAAAAGAGGGTAGTTAACAGTGTCAAAGGCTGCGGACAGATCAAGGAGGATAAGCAGAGAGAAGTGGCCTTTTGATGTCTCTATGGAGTGATGGGAATGAAATCCAGATTGCAGTAGGTCAAGAAAGGAGTTTAACGTAAGGAAATTGGATAGGTGTGCATATACTAGTTTTTCGAGAAGGTTTGAGGCCAGAGGGAGGAGGGAAATAGGGCGGTAGTTGGATGGGGAGGTAGGATCAAGGGAAGGTTTTTTGAGGATAGGTGTGACCAGTGCATGTTTTAGCGATGAGGGAAATATACTGGCACTGAGGGAGAGGTTGAAAATGTGTGTTAGTATGGGGTAAGGGTAGCAGAGAGGGAGGGGAGTAGCTGTGAGGGGATAGGGTCAAGGGGACAGGTAGTGAGGTGAGAGCGTAGTATAAGTGCCAAAACTTCTTCCTCAGTAACAGGGGAGAATGAGCTAAGTTTAAGGTTATGTGGGTTGTGGTTGAGTGAGAGCATTTGAGGGGGGAGAGAATGGAATTATGTTGAGAGCAGATTTCATTTCTGATGGAGTCGATTTTGTTATTTAAGTGGCTGGCAAAGTCTTGAGCTTACAGAGAAGTTGTATTAGGAGGTGGGGGAGGGCGGAGGAGAGTACTGAAAGTGGAGAGCATACGTTTTGGGTTTGAAGATAGATTAGAGATAAGAGTAGAGAAGTAGTGTTGCTTATGGCGATTAAGGGCAGAATAGTAGGAGTTCAAGATGAATTTGTAATGAAGAAAATCAGCTGAACTCCAAGATTTTCTCCAGTGCCGCTCAGCAGTACGGGAACATCTGCATAGGTACCGTGTCAGAGGAGTATGCCAGGGCTGAGGATGAGTGTGTGATTTTCAGGCTAAGGTAAGAGGGGCCAGATTGTCAAGGACGGATATAATGGTGGAATTATAGTGGCATATAGATTGTTCAGGGCAGGAAAAGGAGGAGAAGGATGAGAGGAGAGGTTTGAGGGAATTAGCAAGCTGTTGCTGATCTAATGACATAATGCTTCTGTGAAGTATGGTGTAAAGAGTAGAAGGAGGGAGAGTTGTAGGGAGGGATGATATGTTGCAAGTAAGGAGATGGTGGTCAAAAGAGGAAAGGGGAAGATTGTGAAGTTTGAGAGAGTGCATCGATAGCTAAAGATCAGGTCAAGAGAGTGACCGTCTTTGTGAGTGGGAGAATCAGTCCATTGTGACAGACCGAAAGAGGAAGTGAGTTGCAGAAGTTGTTTTGCAGATGAGGCAGTGGGATTGTAAAGAGGGATGTTGAAGTCGCCAAGAATGATGGCAGGGGTGTCTGAGGAAAGGAAATAAGGTGGCCAGGCAGCCAAGTGATCTAGAAATTAAATTGAGGAGCCAGGGGGCGTTATATGACTGCAACACGTACAGAGAAAGGGGAGAACAAGTGAATCATGTGGGCTTCAAATGAGGGAAATGTGAGGGAAGAGATGAGATGTATTTGTTACAAGGTGCAGCGAGAGGAAAGTAAAATACCTACACCACTTCCTTGACTATTACCAGACATATGACAGAGCAGCAGTGGATGCTGTGTCTAGGGGAGAGAGCCAGAAGGTTGAGGGAGCGGGAGATGAAGAGGTCATGTATAGAAGTGAGCTTGTTGCAAAAAAGAGCGAACTTTCCAGAGTGCATGAGGGAAAGGGGTAGTGGCTTTTGATGCAATAGGAATGTGAGTAAGGTTTGCAAAGTTTTGCTTTCTGAGTCTATGGGACGGTACACATGGATGTGCACGGCTAGGCAGTGGTTGGGGACCAGGATTAGGGGAGATGTCACCAGCAGTAAGTAAAAGCAAGAGGGAGAGTGACATGAGATGGAATACTGATTTGCAGTGGTGAGACTGCTTTTGAGATGAGCTGCAGGGGGGAGAGAGAGTGTTTAGGAATAGGTAAAGTTCATGAGTACAAAAGTAAGGTGAGTTTAATAGAGATGGGCTAATGAACAGTGCAGGTGGAGAGAGAGAAGGAGTAATTGAACAATGTAGTTTGTTATAGAGACAAGAGGTAGCAAACATGATTATGAATATATTGAGCATTTTTACAAAAGTGGGAACCAGTTAAGCACATAAGACAACACAGAATTACAGTAGCAATTGCATTAGAAAACAATGGTTTATGAAACATAATTTTACAAAAGCACTGTCAATTAAATAGCCCGCAGCACCGGAGTCAACAAGAGCCTGGTTGACTATGGAGGAGTCCATCCAGGAAATGACAACCGTGACCAAAGGTTTCTCCTTTAGCGGTTCTGGGGACGAGGATAAACCACCCAAGGTCTGCGTTTCCTGGCCATATAGGACAAGACTTCAAAGGGTGGCCCTGTAACCCACAATAGAGGCAGAGCCCCTCCCTCCTCCTAAAGGCCCTCTCCGCCAAGGAGAGACGCATGAATCCCAACTGCATCGGCTCAGCAGTACCTGGTGACTCGGGACCAGGAGGCATGGGAGGAGAGGGAGGCATGGGTGGGAGACAACGAAAACAGGAGACTTCCGCAAGTGCTCCTTGAAAGAGGGCCTCTCTCTGAGTCTGATGTCAATTAAGATCAAAAAGACACCAATGCCTCAAGAACATCTGGTAAATCTCTGGCATCAGAGAGCCCATGAAAGAAAGCGGCAACAAGGGCTTCATTGTTCCAACCTACCTCTGCGGCAAGCGTACAGAACTCAATGGCATACTGAGCAACAGATCTTGTACCTTGCTGAATGGACATGAGTTGTTTAGCAGCAGAGGAGGAGCGAGCCAGAACATCAAATACCCTTCGAAAGGAGGCCACAGAGTATTTTGAAATCACAGGTTTATTAGTCTCCCACAAGGGATTAGCCCAAGCAAGAGCTGTGTCAGAGAGTAACGAGATGAGAAATCCCACCTTAGCTCTGTCAGAGGGAAACGCCTGAGGTAGCATTTCAAAGTAAATGCCCACCTGGTTCAAAAACCCTCTGTACTGAATAGGATCGCCTCCATATCACTGAGGTAGAGGTGCAGAACCAGACATGCTCCTGGTAGGACTAGGTGCAGCAGCGGAAACAGGAGCAGCCATAACTTGCAGGACACTTTGGTCCAAATGTGCAGTGCGAGTCAGCAGGGTTTGCAGGGCTAGTGCAAATTAGTCCAAGCGGTGATCCTGTTCATCCAACCTGGAAATGATGGTAGGTAAAGGTGTATTATTAGCACCATCAGGATTCATGGCCCTTGCGTAATGTCAGGGTGCCAGGAATCAGACTGAGACGAGAAGTGCAAAAATAATCACACCTTTATTACTAACAAAAAATAATAAAAGGTCCACAATTCAAATAACAAGCCAGGAGTCAAAACCAGAGCTGGTAGTCAGACAAGCCGAGTCAGGAGCCAAAGCGAATAGTCAGACGAGCCAAGTCAGGAGCCAAAGCGAGTAGTTAGATGAGCCGGAATCAGGAACAAGGAGAACAGCAGAGCCAGGAACAAGCCAGGGATCAGGAACCAGGAGGGACGTCAGACAGCCATGTAATACATAGGAACTGGAAATCACAAACAGTTCTGAGACACGCAAGGGCAAAGCATACTGAACAGAGGCCCTTTAAATAATAAGTGATGAAATCACAATTCTGAGACTGCAACCTGTCTCACATGGATGATGTACACCAGTCTGGCCACAAAAGCGTGTGCAGGAAATGAGCAGCATCACACACTATGCACCAGAGTCAGCAAGAGAGGTGAGTAAAATGGCTGCCAGCAGCACATGGCATACAAAGCAGAGAAAAACCCTGACACAACAAAACTAAACTAATCCGAATGCATTTGTATTTAATACATCCAAATTAGTTTCGGATTTATTTGTTACATTTGAATGGCCATGGACTAATCACAATTACACTAGTATTGTACAGTATATTAGGTTATATCACTCTGCTAGCTCTGTGCAGGGCACATTATGTAGCTTGTACCTGTGAGGTTGGTACTTAGGTGGGATGTGCTGTGTATTACACTAGTATTATGTACTGTATATTAGGCTATATACCTCTGCCAGCTCTGTGCATATTGTCTAGCTGGTACCTGTGAGGTTGGTACTTATGTTGATTCAGATGGGTTACACCTAATATACAGTACATAATACTAGTCTAATACACAGCACATGCCACCTAACAGATATCGAACTTCCGAATTTACGAATCAAATCCTAACCAAATACATCTGAATTTATTTGAATCCGAATGAATCCGAAACGAATACATTTGAATGTATCCGAATTCAAATCGATCCGAAAACGAAATTTGTAAAAATCTGAATCGGTCCGAAACGAACCAAAACAAATTTTTCCGCCGCACATAAGTCTAATGATTACAACTCTTTGATTAAAAGTCACCTGAACTGTGATTATTATAAGACCTCTCTAAAATGTACCAAGTTGGAAACATAATATCAAATAAGGGGTACCACTCTATCGTTAACAGACTTCTCTTTCACAGCAGTTTGTTTTGCTTGGAACTTACTTTTTGCTCATGCATTCTTATTGTTTCTGTTTATGTGTGATACAAAGTAAATGCCTATATAAAGGGTTGTGGAAATTGTTACATTGTTATCTCTTTGTTAAATCACAACAATTTTTATTTAATATGCTGTACATAAACTGTGCTGGATAGGATTTACTATTTGTTATTCTTGGTTTGATCAAATATATATATATAGTGTAGCCATTTTTGATGTGAGATCACCCCTGCAGTTGCTTCACTTTTCAGCCCGTAGGAGTGTAGGGTTTTGCATTTTTCTAGATGCATGTTATCCATGTTTTTCCTGTTTCCCTTCTTCATATGAGTCACTTTATTATGATCTATAACACTATGAGCAATATGTACTCAGACAATTTATGTAAATTTCACTATGTTTATGATTTGTGACTTAGTGGTTACCATGACAACCTTTTTTGGGGCTTTTTTTGTCTAATTGGGGGGTGGGGTTTAAACTATGTTTAGACATAAAGGCATTGTTGTTTGTATCACTTGTGTTTGAGGAAGGGGATGTAGTGTCCCCGAAACGTTACATTTGTCACAGTAAATTAGATTTTTCAAAATATCCAGTGAGTGCAAGTTTTATTGTTGTTGTTATTATATATATATTTATATTATCAGAATCCTGTCACTATTTTAAAAAAAAAATCAATTTCTGGCAAAGGAAATATTGTAAATATTTGTATGGCTAATTATTTCAAGACACCCTTAAAAACTATTTTTTTGTTTCTAGGTGATCCATGCCCTCAACCTGAGCAGCTAAAATCTCAGAACCTTGAAAAATGTGTTCCTATTACAATCACTGATTACTTTGAGGGAAGTGGAGCCGGTTTTGGTGTCACTATCTTAGCTCTATGCTGTTTGCCTCTCGGTATGAAGACACACTTGCATTATCCTTCTAATCACAAAATGATTGATTGCATACTTGTTTTATACTATAAATGTAGCCTTTAATGTATTATACATTTGTCTGTAAATTATCTATTTACATTTTAAATGTGCAGCTATTATCTAGTAATATTTGCTACTTTATCTAGTTTATACACCTTGTTTTACAGCTCATATCCCAATTACAATTTATAATATACTGCTAAAAACCATTTTGTATACTTTCATAAGTGTGATAAAATATATAATTATTAGCTTTGAATTCAATTGTGGGGTACTTCGGTTTAGGGGTATTAGGATTAGCGATTAGGCAGATGGCAGTTATATTCCAGGGATCGTTTACTATACATTGCCAATATGGTTGGTGATGCTGGGTGTTGCTTAAAGGACCACTCAATGCAGTAGAATGGCATAATTAACAAGGGCATCATAAAAAGACAATGATTTAACCCCTAGGAGTCAATTTATGAAATGCCGGGCGGACATGTATGTATTGGGTACTTGTAAAGCGTGGCTAATCACTGTAAGGGTCTTAAGGCGTTACACATTTTATCAACCTTGGAAGGATGAAAGACTGAGTGAACCTCGTTGGGGATTGAACCTGTAACCCTTGGGTTGCTACAGAGCTCAGCCACAGTGCCTTAGCATGCTGAGCTATCTGTCCGGCTTTGCTGTAGCGAATCATGTCCGCCTGGCATCGCTAAATGCCGACAGCAAATCGGGATGATTGCAGTCTGCTACCTAAAAGGTGAGGGAGAAGTTAAGGAGCAGTGGTCTTACGACCGCTGCTTCTTAACGCCTGTTTCCTTCAAGCCGGAAACTTTGCGCAGAGAAAGCAGCATCCACTACTTTATTAAATCCCCCCTCTATTCTGAATCTGAATTTCACATAAGCAGTAGATTTATTTCTGACAAATTTATTTTTTCTCCCATTTTCCGACCCCCTGCATCATGTGACAAAGATCAACCAATCACAGACTCATATACGTATAACCTGTGAGCTTGCTCACATGCTCAGTAGAATCTTGTTCCCTATAAAGTGTGCATAAAAAAAGGCTGTGCAAGTTTTCATAATGGTAGTAAATTGCATGTTTTATTTGAATCATAAAAATTTTTTTTGCCTTTAGTTTCCCTTTAACAGATAAGTGTTTTCTAAGTAATCATTATTGAAGTGTGTTTTTACTTCCTTTATTTTCTAGTGAGTCTAATCATTGCTTGTGCAGTTGCAAAATCCTGTAAGAATAACTTCAAAAAATATCAAAAGAAAAACAAAGACACCGCCTTTAGCAATGCATCAGTAACACAAGGATTTCAAGGTAAAATAATCTTTCATCCGGATAGGTTAATGACATACATGTGAGAGTATTATTGATTCTTTTAGAAAAACACACACACAAATTGAAACAGAAAATACAAATCTGCAAAAGTTAAAAGCTACTCTGTTCTATATAGAAATCTCTTGCATCCGTGCAGTCAGTATTAGCAGAGAACTTAGTTGGTGCAGCCTGTGATTAGCTGCACTGAGACATGCAAGTCTTGAGGTTTTGTGTTTAACCTCAGGTTTTGTGTTTAATCTCATGACTATTAAAAAGCTACACAAAATTGTTTAAGCATATTTCTGTAAATCATTATGGCTTGCATTGCTCAAAAATACTTTTTTAGAAGCATAACTGTATATTTTACTTTTTAAATTAGTATTTTTCAATTATTAGTTTAAATGCAATGCTTTTTACCCAAAAATTAAAGGGACATTAAACTTTCATGATTCAGATAGAGAATACAATTTTAAACAAATCTCTAATTTACTTCTTTTATATACTTTGCTTAATTCTCTTGATATTCTTTCTTGAAAAGCATATCTAGATAGGCTCAGCAGCTGCTGATTGGTGGCTGCACATAGATGCCTCGTGGGATTGGCTGAACCATGTGCATTGCTATTTCTTCAACAAAGGATATCTAAAGAAAGAAGCAAATTAGATAATAGAAGTAAATTGGAATGTTGTTTAAAATTGTATTCTCTGACTGAATCATGAAAGAAAAATGTTGGGTTTAATGTCCCTTTAATGCCATAATGTTATTATGAATGGATTACTTGTCTGATTGATGTAATACAAAATGATGTGTTACATATTTAATCATCAAACTTAAACCTTTATTCAAAAGAAGTCCAGAATTATTTTTAGTTAATCCTGAAATTAATGTTGGTCAGTCTTGAGCAGACAGTCAGGAATCAGCAAAATGTATAAGCAGATCCATACAGAAATTGCTATCACAATTGGGTTGCACAAGATTATGAGTGGCTCGCTAGCAGTAACGTACAAGCGAAAAAGGGTTTATTGCAGGTGTTTGCACGATTCAGGTGTAGCGCTTATATTACAAGTTAAAAGTAAACGCGATCGCTTGAGCACAAATGAAGTTAACATGCGTCGGGATAGCACATCCTCAGAGCTCTGATTAACTGTTTTGCAAAACAAAAAAGTTTTACAAAAACACATTTAAAAAAGTACAATTACACTCATAATAGCACTGATCAAAAGTATTACAAAAATATTGCACAAAAAAAGTTATAAGGGTTTACAGATATGAGATCTCAGGTGTTAGGGGGAAAAAAGGCAGGCATACGTATACATGTCTAAAGAGCTATATGTATATATTTACTGTATATATATATATATATATATATATCTTTATGTGTTTACATATATATTTTTGTATTTATATGTGCATTTACAGAAATATATACACACACATAGGGGGATATTTATCAAAGGTCTGGCGGACCTGATCCGACAGTGTGGATCAGGTCTGCCAGACCTCGCTGAATGCAGAAAGCAATACGCTCTCCGTATTCAGCATTGCACCAGTAGCTCTTGTGAGCTGCTGGTGCAACGCCACGCCCTGCAGATTCGCGGCCAATCGTCTGCCAGCAGGGAGGTGTCAATCAACCCGATCGTACTCAATCGAGTAAATTTTCGGCGATGTGTGTCTGCCTGCTCAGAGCAGACGGACAGGGTTATGGAGCAGCGGTCTTTAGACCCTTTAGAGCCTGCAGGCTTGCCAGAAACATGGTACCTCAAGCTCCATTCGGAGCTTGATAGATAGGCCCCATATAAACTAGACATGTGCGATTCGATTCGGTCCGAATCGAAATTTGGACGAGTTTGTCGAATTCGGAGATTCGGATCGATTCAAATTTCCGAATTGCGGTAGTGCCGAATCTACCGAATAAGTCCAAATCGATTCGAATTTATTCTGTAGATTCGGATGGATTCGGATGGCCGTGTATTACACTAGTATTGTACGGTATACTAGTGTAATACACAGCACATCCACTTAACACTTACCGAAATTCCGAAACGAATTTTTCACGAATCTGAAAGAATCCGAAATGAATTCATTTGATTTCTTCCTAATTCGAATGGTTCCGAACCGAAATTTGAATCGATCCGAACCGAACCGAATTTTTCGAAGCTGCACAAGTCTAATATAAACACATATAAACATATGTACACATATGTAGACATATATATAAGTTCATTGGAGCCCTTTGCAGTCAAGTAGATAAAAACGGGAAAAAGCATATTTATGCAATATTAATTTTTAATAAAATTTTTATACTGTGTATTCACTGTAAGTATTTCACATTCCAATATTCTTCATATAGAGGAATATCATGTTCTAAGTATTTTTAAATAGATATTCCTATATATATCTGTATATATCTATACCTATATATAATCATCTATACATATATAGGTATGGATATAGAAATACATTGTACCAAAATACCATCAGATATATGTAGAATTATGTATTTATGAAGAAATAAAACATATTCTGCTATGGGAAGAACATTGGAATGTGAAATATTTTATTGTCGGGTTAGGGCACTTGAGAATATGCGATTGGATTTGCCAGTGAATAGAGTGTTAGTTTTTTTTGCTCCATTAACTTCTTTGAAAGAATACATTAACGCGATTGCGAAATTCAAAGTTCGGCTTTTTGCGCACATCGGTTTAGTGCACAAGCAAAAACCTTTTACTTTGAACTTGTAACAGGAGTGCTACCAGATGTGCACAAAAAGCGTACCTCTAGAGGAGTTAGGATGCGAGCGGGAGCATTAAAGGGACAGTCAACACCAGAATTTTTGTTGGTTAAAAAGAAAGGTAATCACTTTATTACCCATTCCGCAGTTTTGCATAACCAACACAGTTATAATAATACACGTTTTACCTTTGTAATTACCTTATATATAAGCTTCTGCTGACTGCCCCCTTATTTCAGTTCTTTTGACACACTTGCATTTTAGCAAATCAGTGCTCACTCCTAGGTCACTTCACATGCATGAGCTCAATGCTATCTATAGGAAACACATGAACTAATGCCCTCTAGTGGTCAAAATGCATTCAAATTAGAGGCAGTCTTCAAGGTCTAAGAAATTAGCATATGAACCTCCTAGGTTCAGCTATCAATTAAGAATACCAAGAGAACAAAGCAAAATTGATTATAAAAGTAAATTGGGAAGTTGTTTAAAATTACATGCCTTGACATTCTCTTTAAATACCACTCCACTTGAAATATGGCACACAATGGTGTACCCCCCAGTATATATTTAAGGTACGAAGAAGATCACCTTTTCAATATTATACCATGACCTTATAGTGCACGGTGTTGTATGGTATCATTTCCTTCTTTTTTTCACATATATAAAAGATGCACAATCGTAATTAAAACCAAATAGGAAGTGACAAATACATAGACAAAGCTTACAAAAATATTGATGGTCTAACAATGATTTGTATTGAGATATGAGTAAGTTCAAATGGTACTGTGCTATTTCCATTGTTTGTTATTATGATATATTGTGATTTTCTTAACAGCCTCAGAATGGTGTGGGCCTAAAGAACCAGTTCAGTTAGTTTTGATTCAGCTACATCCAATTCAAATGCTCAAAGTTGTAAATACCAGGCAGAATGAATCCAGGACGATCAATTTACAAAATCAGCCAAGAGTGGAAGTGCTACTCTCAAACACACATGGCAGCAAAGGCTTACTTCTCAAAATCCCCAAGGAGTATGATTTGGTAAGTAGTATTTTCTCTTTATCAGGGAAATATTTAAGTTCAGATATTTACTTAAAGGGACACTGTACCCAAAAAATTTATTTTGTGATTCAGATAGAGCATGCAATTTTAAGCAACTTTCTAATTTACTCCTATTATCAAAATGTCTTCATTCTCTTGGTATGTTTATTTGAAAAGCAAGAATGTAAGTTTAGATGCCGGCCCATTTTTGGTGAACAACCTGGGTTGTCCTTGCTGATTGGACAGCACCAATAAACCTGTGCTGTCCATGGTTCTGAAACCAAACATTTGCTGGCTCCTTAGCTTAGATGCCTTCTTTTTCAAATAAAGATAGCAAGAGAAGGAAGAAAAATTGATATTAGAAGTAAATTAGAAAGTTGCTTAAAAGTGCATGATCTATCTAAATCATGAAAGAAAAAATTTGGGTTCAGTGTCCCTTTAAATAGTATGAAGTGCTAAAAGTTCTTTAGTAAGTATTTGTTTAATTTATTTTACTATTTTAATGAGGGAACAGTGTGAGAACTATTAGGCTGAAAAGTAACCTCAGCTGCTCCCTCTTTACTAACATATACTAAAGGATAACATTTCTAACACAAAAAAATATTTGCCAACCGTTAGTATTGTAACATTTATTGTGTCTTTTATTAATACTTAATAGTTATATTTCTTTCCCTCTTTTGCTAACTTACATAGGTCCTCTTTTTCAAAAATGAAGACGATCGAGACATCTTTGTCCAACAATTTAAACATTTCTTAGGAGCAAGCAATATTCCACCCTCTTTTTCACATTTAAAGGAACAGGAAATTCTAGCAAAAGCTTTCACAAAAAAGCAGAGACATGAGATATTGGAGACGTTTTTTAAGCAATCACTTTCTCATGTAAGTATTACTATATTACATTATCTTATAAGAGTGACTATGGGTAACATTTATCAAACATGAAATTAGTTACACATGCCAGGAAAATTACTTCAGTGTTAAGATTATTTATATTCTATAAATGGTCAATATTCATTGTAATTGCAACATAAACAAATCTTTGTCAGTTTGTCTTGAACCTGGGGGTGTTCAATTTACAAAAAAGAAAAGTAATTTGTATAAAATGTTTAGAGCGATACTAAATCCAATTTGTCTTACATGATTCCGATAGAGCATGTTATTTTAAGCAACTTTCTCATTTACTCCTATTGTTAATTGTTCTTTGTTCTTTTGCTATCTTTGTTTGAAAAAGCAGGAATCTAAGCTAAGGAGCCAGCCCATTTTTGGTTTTGCACCTAGGTTGCGCTTGCTGGTGGCTAAATGTTTAGATTTCAACTAAGAATAACAAGAGAACAAAGCAAATTTGCATGAATGAAAAAAAATTGAGTTTAGTATCCCTTTAAGAAACATGGCTGTAGTATCAGGAAATAGCATGTAGGAAAACAAATGCTCTTTCAGCTTTAAAAACAGTACACATATTTTTTCTTTCATGATTCAGATGGAGCATAACATTTTAAAAACTTTTCTATTTATTTGTAAAATCAAATATGCTTCATACTCTTTGTTGAAGGAGCAGCAATGAAGTATTGGGAGATAGCTGATCACATCTGTTGAGCCAATGACAAGAGGTATATGTGTAAAGCCTTCAATAACCGGCTAGCTCCCACTAATGCATTGCTGATCCTAAACCTACCTAGGTATGCTTTTCAACAAAGGACACCTAAAGAACAAAGCAGATTAGATAATAGAAGTAAATTGGAAAGTTGTTTGAGTATTAATAGTTATACATTTATTATTGCAGTTATACATTTATTATTGCAAAAAGACTGACATTTTTTTTCCCTAGTAAACTATATCAAAGAAACCTATTGAATACAGTTGTGTAATTTGTGGTATGTTCTTAAATCTACAACTTTGTGAAACAGTGACTGGTAAGAGAAAGTCCGTGAACACTTTCAAATGATCAGCATGACAATTTTACCTAGAATTTTACCTGTTCTTCATCTTAATGCTTATAATAAAGGATATACAAATAAGCAGACATCTCCCAAAGCAAATACAATATCTATATAGAGCAAATATAATATTATTTACTAGTTAAAAAGTAAACCTCTTTGATAATCCACTATAATAAGTTTTAGCATAATTGAAATGTTATGGTGTAACATGATCAGTTAATGCTTATCTGCCAAAAATACTAATGCAAACAAAACTAGCAATGGTTAAAGGGACAGTGAACACCAAAAATGTTATTGTTTAAAAAGATAGTTGTATAACCAACACTGTTATAGAAATATCTAAGCTTCTGCTGACTATCTCTTTATCTCAGATCATTTGACAGTCCAGACCTGCATTTCAGGCAATTAGTGCTGACTCCACATGCGTGAGCGCAATGTTATCTATATGAAACACATTAACTAATGCCCTCTAGCTGTTCAGCATTCAGAGGGGGCTTTCAAGTGCTTAGGAATTAGCATATGTCTACCTAGGTTTAGCTTTCAACTAAGAATAACAAGAGAACAAAGCAAATTTGATGATAAAAGTAAATTAGAAAGTTGTTTAAAATTACATGCCCTATCTGAATCATGAAAGTTTAATTTGGACTTTACTATCCCTTTAAATCAGTTCTGTAAAATGACGTAGGACAAACTAATAGTGCAACAATGACCATCAGATACAGGAAAAGTTTTGTTACTATTATTAAAGCTAAATAAGCCAATATAAGTAGCTACTTTTTATTAACAATAACATTGATTATTATATCAGGGTGGTAACTTTTTACAGTTTTCAAAGGAGTTTGTCAATTTTCTTTCATCATTGTCTAAACAAAACTTGTGCAAGAGTTTATATATAATAGCAAGTTGTGTTTTAGATTTCTTATTGTGCATTCATAGGCCATTTCAAATCTATGGTATTATTATTTCAAAATGGTATTTTACTGGCATATCTGGTATTCATAAAGTTCAATTAAATGTAGATAATAAAGAATAAATATAGAAACAAGGGCTTTGTTATGGTGTAACTTCCTCTGAAGGTGTTTTAATCTAATTAAATAATAAATGATCAATTAAAATCAATCATATCAGCTTTAATAGTTTCAGAGTTATTCTGTATAATTATAATTAAAGAAAGAAGCCCCCCCCCTAGCTACAGAAAATCAGGGAAATTGTCAACCTTTTAGGGCAATTGCCAGTATGTTAAAATTACTCATCTAGTAGTTAGCACCTGAAGTGAAGTATTGCACAACTTTCCTTTATTAAAAGTTCTGAAATTACCCTATATATACTAATAAACATGTTACTTACTTTGGATCTTTTAATAAATAATGTTATTTTAATAAAATGTATTTCACTGTACTGTGGTGATTTAGGTACTGGATATTAACAAAGCAGATGCGGGTGATATTGACAGACACAAAATAAAAGACGCGTTGAACTATGAGATATCCAGAGAAGAGTTTGCAGAATCTCTGGGGCTTAATCCACAAGCCCATTTTGTGGAATCCATGTTTTGCTTTGCTGATAGAGATCGGAATGGCTATCTGTCTTTTGAGGAATTTTGCCATATATTGTTAACCTTAATAAAAGGTAGCTATATCAACCAGCTCTTTGATAAAAATTATAGACCTCTCTGTCTCTGATCATTGTGTGCAGTCATTTGTATAATGCATGGGCTCTCAAAAAGCTTTTGTGACCTTTGATTTAGTTTCATTGCCTTCATACAATAAGTTTCAATTTCCTCCACACATCATTATGTTTTATATAGGCAATATTTTCTAACTGTAAAGTTTAAATGATATTTCCACAGTTAAGGGGAAAGGGCTATAATAAAAAAAAATGGCTATTTTTTTTTTAAACCTTGTTTACATCATATTTTCCTTAACCTCTTCACAACGTTAGGGTGTTCCATGCTATCCTAACAGCGCTGGGTTTTAACAATGTTAGGACAGAATGAAACATTGTACCTTATATGACATCCTTCAGCCTCCCCCTTTGACGTAATCAAGAATCTGACTGGTGGATGCCTAGCAGCATAGGCAGTCCCCCATGATCCAATCCCGGCCTTGAAATCACATAATCACATTGACTTTCATTCCAATGTTAAGACTTTGTTGCCAGCACAAAGGGGTTAAGTTACATTGAATCCACCTTGAACAATAATATGTTGAACACTACTGTTCAATAGATATATCTTCACTCTTAATCAGAGATTTAGCTATAAACCATAAGATATATCATTAACATGGAAATGAATGACTATATAGGAGTCTGTTCATGAAACTTGTATTGTCTAGGCAACGTTTCTAAACAAGTCGAACAGAAAAAGTTGACAGATGTTGGGTTAAAACCAACTGATTTTCACAGAGGCAGCCTAATTGGAAACAAAAAATGAAGTTTGACCAACCTGTAAACTGAGTTAACAAAACTTAAATTTGATTGGTTATAAATGTTGTTTTGTATGAATGTGAAATAGAGCAGTCAGTTAAAGGTTCAATCTACTTGAAAATTATTATTGTTTAAAAATATAGATAATCCCTTTATTATTCATTCACCAGTTTTGCATAACCAACACTGTTATATTAATACACCGTTTACCTCTGTAATTACCTGCATCTAAGCCCTTGCAGACTGCCCTTATCTCAGTGCATTTACAATCTTGCATTTTAGGCAATTAGTGCTGGTTCTTGTATAACTATTATCATTCTCCACGTGAGTGAGCACTATGTTTTATATATGGCACACACAAACTAGCACTGTCTGGCTGTTGTGCAAGATTTAAAAAGCTGATTATAAGCACTGAGATAAGGGGTGGCCTGCAGGGGCTTAGAAACAGGCAATCTTAGAGGTTATAAAGTATATTAATATAACAATGTTGGCTATGCAAAGCAAGGGAATGGGTAGTAAATGTGCTATATTTCTTTTTAAACAATATCAAAATTAAGAAGACTGTCCCTTTAAACAATATTTCTAACAGTGCTTATTTTTATAATAATTGCAGGTGACGTTTATTTCACTATACGAACAGTGCAGCTTTCATCCTTTTTCTGATGTCCTGTTACTGTAAACAATGGAGACATTTTTTAGCTTAATTATTATCACTATCATTGATTTGTATAGTGCCGCAAAATTTTGTAGCGCTAAATTAAATCACCTGCATGGAATACTATAGGCAATTGTGAACCTGGCGATGCTGGCAATAATAAATATGGTTTACAGTGAAATGTGCCCAGCTGTAAGTTAAATCTTAAAAAAAAAATGGAACTTGGGTTTCATTACTTTGATACATTAAAACTGTTTATTACTCATGGTTATTTATTATAATGAAAATGGATTAGATTTATAATGTTAAGTATGTTGCTTTAAAGGTACTGCAGAAGATAAATTGAAATTTATATTCTCTATGCATGACACCAATGGAAATGGAATACTACCTAAGGAAGAACTCCACAGAATGCTCAGGTATGTATGTATATTATTTAGATATTTTACTTTATAATTCCCAGGAAAATGTGTAGTGAACACCAAGTATTTAGTTTAACCCCTAACGACCGAGTACGTGTCAGGCAGGTCCTAAAAAAATACCCTTAAGGACCAAGGACGTGCCTGACACGTCCTCTGGGGTTTTAAGCGGTGGAAGCGATCCTGCTCACTTCCAGCCACTTTCAAGGTATTGCTGTGATGCCTCGATATTGAGGCATCACATATATATATATATATATATATATATATATATATATATATATATATATATAATAGTTAGATGCCAACATTTTTTATCAGATCATATTGGGGGGGAGGGGGATTTCAGCAATTCACTTAGTCATAGATGTCTAGCATATTATATCACACCTATAATTGTTCTAGAAGATGATAGTTGCCAAACACATGCTTGTTTTTACCATGTAAACAAGAAAAGATTAGGTGCATTTAGAAAAGAAAGTAGTAAACTTACAGATCTCCAATAAGAAGCTAATTTAACCATCATCAGAGGCACAACATGCTTGTTAAATACTAGTGGTTTTATTTGCACCTATGTTTATGTGAAGCTTGCCATTATAATAATAGATTACTTTACTATATTAACTCCTTGTGGCTAATTCATTGGCTTAGTTGGAGCAGTTAACACCCTTTTTCATCAATTTCTGTTTTGGTATTTACAAATCAGGTGAATGAATGAGGTATATAAGAATTATTTAATGTAATTAAATGTGCTAAATACTACATACTATTAAAATATTAATCTATGTATCTAGGTAGCTCTCTATATATACCTGTATTATTTATTTACACACATGCACACTAACATATATATGTGTGGTTAAAGGGATACTAAACCCACATTTTTTTTTCTTTTATGATTCAGATAGAGCATTAAATTATATGTAACTTTCTAATTTACTCCTATGGTCAATTTTTCTTTGTACTCTTGCTATATTTGAAAAGTAGGACTATAAGCTTCAGAGCCGGCCCATTTTTGTTTCAGTACCCTTGGTAGCTCTTGCTGATTGGTGGCTACATTTAGCCACCAATCAGCAAGCTCTACCCAGGTGGTGAACCAAAAATGGGCTGGCTCCTAAGCTTTGCATTCCTGCTTTTCATATAAAGATAGCAAGAAAACTAAGACAATTTGATAATAGGATTAAATTAGAAAGTTACTTAAAATTACATGCTCTATCTGAATCATGATAGACAAAAATTGGGTTTAGTATCCCTTTAAGTGTACATGTTTCTTAGGTATGCATGACTACATTTCTACTGCATAGAAAGAGGTGTCCATGTCTTCATCACTTGATTCATTTTAGAAAAAACTATAGATGACACATGGATAGAAATGTTCCTTTTTCCACTTAAATCCAACATGCTTTAATGATGCATTCAAGCCCCAAAGACATCTGAATGTCAAGGGTAACCTACATATTTTCAATGTAAAAACATGCTCATAGGTATATTTTAAAGGAGATTTCTAACAAAAATAGCCAAAAAGATTAACCTGTTGACCAATCACCTTGTGAAGCCATTCAGTTGAGCTTGGAAATAACTTTGTGAAAATGTAAATTTCTACACAATAACAACACTGATGTAGCATATACAGGTCATTCCTTGTAGTAAATAGTATATGTATATTTTTCAGGTCTTTTAGCGACATAACAAAATTTCTAACACAAGACCAGACAGAAAATGTAATTCAGAGTATGTTTAATGAGGCTGGGTTTCCATCCAAAGAAGAAATTACATGGGATGATTTTTACAGTTTGTTTAAGGACCATTCAACTATATTGAGTGAAACAAGGCCTCTCACAAAAGGTATGTATAAGGAAATAAATCCCTGACGTGTAATGCTCTCATTGCAACACACAAAATAAATACAAAGATAATTCAACTTGATGAATTTCTTACTTACTTCCTTATTACCTTACTGGGTAAAAATACACAAACTTGACAACAATTCTCTGATTTTATGGTCATTTAGTCATAGACTATAAACAGAAGACAAAGATTTATGATAATGACAACTTTTGTATTAAAGGGACACTGAACCCAAATTTTTACTTTTGTGATTCAGATAGAGCATGAAATTTTAAGCAACTTTTTAATTTACTCCTATTATCACATTTTCTTCATTCTCTTGATATGTTTATTTGAAAAGCAAGAATGTAAGTTTAGATGCTGGACCATTTTTGGTGAACAACCTGGGTTGTCCTTGCTGATTGGACAGCACCAATAAACAAGTGCTGTCCATGGTCTGAACCACAAATTTGCTGGCTCCTTAGCTTAGATGCCTTCTTTTTCAAATAAAGATAGAATGAGAATGAAGAAAAATTGATAATAGAAGTAAATTAGAAAGTTGCTTAAAATTGCATGCTCTATCTGAATCATGAAAGAAAAATATTGGGTTCAGTGTCCTTTTAAATAGATAACGCAAAGCTAAACATAAAAATATTTGTTTTTAAACAAAAACAACTCATTATTCTAAAATTGAGCTCTGGTAACAGCTTGAACTCCCAAACTCCTGATTAGAAGACACATTCATTCAATTATGAATAAACTAATCGTGGATAGATAGTATTATAGCATAGCCATTCTGTTTTAACTTTATATATGCTGTGTATCTCTCAAATACGGCATACATTATAAATAATAAAATTAGATTTATAAATGATCTGGTTTAAAACCCAGTACCACAAAGAAGTGCAGTCATTTTACAGAGTTGAGGAGTTTTTAGTAGAGGTCTTGAATTATTATAATTTTATAAAGATCATGGCCAGATATTCTGCAGCATAAATGAATTACTATTTTATGTTTGCTATGCACAGACACAGCAATGTTTAAATGTTGAAAATAAAACCACGGGGGCGGAGCCAGCACTGGGACAGAGCGGTCACACAACCTCATAGCTCCGGCTAACTACTACCTTTAAAACTATAATTGACCGCTCAGACCAGCCTAATCTGCTATTCACAGTCTGGCCAAAGTATTAAGGCACTTAGACAAGAAATACGGAGGCTAGGAAACATTTGCGAAATGAGAAACAGCACACTTTTTGAGAGGCCCTTGTGTGAGCGCCCCGTGGGGCAGCCACATCTCAGGATCCTGTAGAAACCTAGTCAAAGAGACTGTATTACCCTGATTACCTTTTCCATCCATTTGGGTGGCAGACCTGTACATAAGCTGGTTAAGTGAGGTGTAACCAAGATGGAACTTTACAAAAGTGCTTTCTTGAAATCGATGCACTGCCTACTGCCATTTCTTTCATGTAATTGGCAAGAGTCCATGAGCTAGTGAGGTATGGGATATACATTCCTACCAGGAGGGGCAAAGTTTCCCAAACCTCAAAATGTCTATAAATATACCCCCCACCACACCCACAGTTCAGTTTTACAAACTTTGCCTCCTATGGAGGTGGTGAAGTAAGTTTGTGCTAGATTTCTACGTTGATATGCGCTTCTCAGCAGGCTGAAGCCCGGTTCCTCTCAGAGTGCAGTGAATGACAGAGGGATGTGAAGGGAGTATTACCTATTGAATACAATGGTCATCCTAACGGGGATCTATTTCATAGATTCTCTGTTATCGGTCGTAGAGATTCAACTCCTACCTCCCTTTTCAGATCGACGATATACTCTTATATACCATTACCGCTACTGATTCTCATTTCAGTACTGGTTTGGCTATCTACTTTATATAGATGAGTGTCTTTTGGTAAGTATGTTTTCTTTTATTTAAGACACTCTCAGCTATGGTTTGGCACTTTATATGTAAAGTTCTAAATATTTGTTTTGTACTTATATTTGCCATGATTCAGGTTAATCAGTATATTTCCTTTTCACAGACTGTCAGTTTCATTTTGGGAAATGCATATAAAAAAAAAAATAATAATATTTTTTACATGAAATTTTCAAATTGACTCTCTTTTTTAAATTGCGGGCTGTTAGGCTCGCAGGAGCGCAAAATGCTATAATTTATTACGTCATTCTTGGCGCGATACTTTTTTGGCGCAAAAATTACGTTTGTTGACGTAATTTCGTCATTTCCGGCGTCTTAGTTTGCGCCGAGAATTTTCATGTAGTTACGTCATCTATGACGCTTGTGTTTGTTGCAGACGTTCTTGGCGGCAAAAAATATTTTGTCAGTTGTGGGCGTCATACTTGGCGCCAGATTTCTGACATTATTTAAGTCTTTATTTTGCTTCTGGTTTCCAGAGGCTTATTTTGTTTGCACTCAGCCCTTCATCCTTCCGAGGTCGATAAAATGAGTACCATTAAATTGGGTTATAATAACAACTATTATTATTCAGCTGCCGATTTGGTGAATTCCGAGAGCGAGCGCTGAAGAAGCGCTTTGAGTCCCACTGGGAGAAAGGCGCTATATAAATACTAGTTATTATTATTATTATTATTATTAATAAAATGTAAAGGTCTTTTTTAAACTTCTCATTTAGTTGATGAATTTTCAAATGACCGACAATATACTGAATTATCCTTCATCAGATATTGACACTAACAAATCTACTTTTTTCTTTTAAATAGAGTACATTCTTTCTTTGTTGAAAAGGTGTTGATTATTTTGGATATTGAGGAGACTAGTCCTCTTGATTTTAAGGCTAGCTAACATTTAAATTCTGCTTATTAACTTCCTGTGGTTACTTCAAAGGTTTTTTCCAGTTCCTAATACTGGGGAATGGAATAGGCCTGGCACTTCTTTTCCTTCTTTAAGGTTTTAAAAATGTATCCTTTGCCAGCAGTTAGTTTGGAGTTTTGGGAAAAGATCCCCAAAGTTAATGGGGCTATCTCTACTCTTGCTAAACGTACTACTATTCCTATGGAAAATAGTATTTATTTTAAAGATCCTTTAGATGGGAAACTTGTATCTTTTCTAAGGAAAATTAATTTATTTTCAGGTCCTTTTCTTAGGCCTGCAATTTCTTTGGCTGATGTTGCAGCTGTTTCATCTTTTTTGGTTGGAAACTTTAGCGCAACAAGTATTGGTTTATGATTTGTTTAGCATTGTTAACTTGATTCAATATACTAATAATTTCATTTGTGATGCCATTTTTTTATATTATCAAAATTGAGGTTAAATCTATGTCTTTAGCTATTTTAGCTAGAAGAACTTTGTGACTTAAATCTTGGAATGCTGATTTGATTTCTAAAATCCAGATTTCTATTTTCTTTTATTCCAAGGTTATAAATTATTTGGTTCACAGTTGGATTCAATACTTTCAACTGTTGCTCTGGGGAAGGGAGTTTTTTTACTTCAAGATTAAGTTCTAAGCTTATATTAGTTTTTGTTCTTAATGAGGAACAGAAACCTAATTCTTCCCCAAGTAACATGTTTCTAATTGGAAGCTTTCTTCAAAATGGAATGAATTCAAGCCATTTAAGAGATCAAGGCCAGCCCCGAGATTCGCATGAAGGTGCGGCCCTTATTCCAGCTTAGCTGGTAGGGGGCAGGTTAAGATTTTTCTAAAGTTTTTTTTGGTTCAATTCGGTCCAAACTTCTTAGATTGGGGTACAGAATAGGATTCAGAGTAAGACCGCCTGTGAGAAGTCTTTTTCTCTCACACATATTCTAGCTATTCCAGTAAAGGCTCAGACTTTCCTGAAGTGTGTTTCACCTGGAGTTATCCGGGGAAATTCATACCAGTTCCGTTTAAGGAACGGGGTCTGGGGTTTTGTTCAGAACTATTCATTGTCCCAAAGAAAGAAAAACTTTTGAATTGTCATATTAGAGTACCATCTTTCAGAATGGTGATTATAAGGTCTATTCTGCCTTTTGTTCAGCAAGGGCATTATTTGCCTACAATAGACTTACAGGATTCATATCTTCATATTCTGTTTTCAGTCAGATTATTTTCATTTTCTGAGATTCTCTTTTTCAGACAAGCATTTCCAATTTGTTGCTTTTCCTTCTGGTCTAGCGACAGCTCTAGGAATCTTTTCAAAGGTTCTCAGTGTTTCCTTATTTGGACGATATCGTGGTACTTGCTCAGTCTTTTCCTTCTGCAGAATCTCATACGATTTCAACTTCTGTTATTTCTTCAAAGACATGGTTGGAGGATCATTTTATCAAAAGCTCCTTGATTCCTCAGACAAGGGTCACCTTTTTTAGGTTTTCAGATAGATTGTTTCAATGTCTTTGTCTCTAACAGACAAGAGACAATTTATATTGGGTTCAGCTTGTTGGAACCTTCAGTCTCTATTATTTCCTTCAGTAGCTATATGCATGGAAGTTTTAGGTCTTATGACTGAAGCATTGGATTCGATTCCTTTTGCTCATTTTCATATGAAACCTTTCCAGTTTTTATGCTGAATTAATGGTGCAGGGATTATTCTAGGATATCACATTTCATATCCTTGAATCCCAATATTCAACTATCTCTGGCTTGGTGGTTAGATCACCATCGTATAGTTCTACAGGTCTCTTCGGTTCATCCAACTTGGACCATGATCACAACAGATGCAAGTTTTTTTAGGTTGGGAAGGTGTCTGGGGATCTCTGACAGCACAAGGGGTTTGGAAATCTCAAGAGGCGAATCAGAATTCTCAGAGTTCTTCAGTTTTGGCTTCTATTTGAATAGAGAGACATTTATTGGTTTTCAGACAGACAATGTCACAACTGTGGCGTATGTCAATCATCAGGGTGGGACTCTCAGTTCTCAGGCTAAGAAAGAAGTATCTCGGATACTTGCTTGGGCAAAATCCAGCTCCTGTCTAATTTCTGCAGTCCATATCCCAGGTATAGACAATTGGGAAGCGGATTATCTCTGTCATCAAGCTTTACATCCGGGAGAATGGTCTCTTCACCCAGATTTGTTTTTTCAAATTGTTCAGATGTGGGGGCTTCCACATCTGAACAATTTTCTGATGGCATCTCATCTAAACAAGAAACTTCCCAGGTACCTATCCAGGTCCAGGGATCCTCAGGCAGAAGCAGTGTATGCATTGACACTTCCTTGGAGTTATCAACCTGCCTATTTTTTTCCGCCTCTAGTTCTTCTTCCAAGAGTGATTTTCAAAATCATCATGGAGCAATCGTTTGTGCTGCTGGTGGCTCCAGCATGGCCGCTCAGGTTTTGGTATGTGGATCTTGTTCGGATGTCCAGTTGCCAACCTTGGCCCCTTCCATTAAGGCCAGACCTTATATCTCAAGGTTCATTTTTCCATCAGGATCTCAAATAATTAAATTTGATGGTATGGAAATTTAATGCTTAGTCAAAGAGGTTTCTCTGACTCAGTGATTATTACTATATTGCAGGCTGGTAAATCTGTGTCTAGAAAGATTTTTTATCGAGTTTGGAAGACTTACATTTCATGGTGCTCTTCTCATAAATTCTCTTGGCATTCTTTCAGAATTCCTAGAATTTTACAGTTTCTTCAGGATGGTTTAGATAAGGGTTTGTCTGCAAGTATTTGAAAGGACACATCTCTGCTCTTTTTGTTCTGTTCCACAGAAAAATTGCTAAACTTCCTGATATTCATTGTTTTGTACAGGCTTTGGTTCATATCAAGCCTGTCATTAAATCAATTTCTCCTCCTTGGAGTCTTAATTTGGTTTTGAAGGCTTTACAGGCTCCTCTGTTTGAACCTATGCATTCTCTGGACATTAAATTACTTTCTTGGAAAGTGTTGTTCCTTGTGGTCATCTCTTCTGCTAGAAGAGTTTCTGATTTATCTGCTCTTTCTTGTGAGTCTCCTTTTCTGATTTTTCATCAGGATAAGGCGGTTTTTGCGGACTTCGTTTAAATTTTTTCCTAAAGGTGTGAACTCCAACAACATTAGTAGAGAAATTGTTGTCCCTTCTTTCTGTCCTAATCCTAAGAATTTTCTGGAGAGATCCTTACATTCTTTGGATGTGGTAAGAGCTTTGAAATATTATGTTGAAGCTACTAAAGATTTCAGAAAGGCTTCTAGTCTATTTGTTATCTTTTCTGGTTCTAGGAAAGGTCAGAAGGCTTCTGCAATTTCTTTGGCATCTTGGTTCTCTTCTTCAGAAGCACTTTTTGGTAGAAAAATACTTCAGGCAGCTGTTTCAGTTTGATTCTTCTGCTTATATTTTCAGTTTTTTTCATTCTAAGATTAAAACTTTTGATTTGGGTTGTGGATTAATTTTTCAGCGGAATTGGCTGTCTTTATTTTTATCCCTCCCTCTCTAGTGATTCTTGCGTGGAGTTCCACATCTTGGGTATTTGCTGTCCCATACGTCACTAGCTCATGGACTCTGGCCATTTACATGAAAGAAAACATAATTTATGTAAGAATTTACCTGATAAATTCATTTCTTTCTTTTTTTTTTTTTTTTGTGATGGGAAAGTTAGTAGCTTGTGTAATTACTTGTGTTAGTGTTGCTAGAATTGAGCAGAGTGATATAGGAAAACCAATTTACTTTGCTAATTTCCACTAGCCTATGCCTTATATATCCAGAATAACAAAGAAGAAAGAAAAAAAAATAGCCAAGCAGCACCACCTAAAATAAAGTACTTATGGCTGAATACCTGATCCTTTTAATTCTATCTCAGGTCTCAGAGTTAGATACTTTTATCTTATAACTGTTCTATGAACTGTGTATCAGATTACTATCAATAACCTGTATAGCTGTTATCATGTATATAACCTGAGCATGACTAAGATACCATTATCCAAACATTGTAAAAAGTATATTAACAAATTTAACAAGCTTTGAGCAGTATATAAACCTCTAAGAGACACCTCACTCCTTTAAATAAACAAATGTAGTAACACACTTCACAAAGGTTTATACAAATTACACTTTTGCCTGTTCATTTACAGCAGTACATTATAGCCCATGCATTTGTTTTTTTATCATGAGCAGTTTAAATCCGGCAACAAAGCATAAGTCCAACAAGAAAGAAAACTGTAATGTGCTTTCAGAGTTTTTTGTACTGTTGTTATTTAGATGAAAATAAACAGATAAGCAAAGTTTGTTACAATAATGTCATCAGTACTTCTTTTTTTTTCACTGTGTTCCGATGCCAGGCGTGAGAGTAATATCTAAGCTGGATTTTATCATTAACAAGAGTAAGCTGAACACTTGATTGAACCCTATCCCGGTCTAGTAAACCGCTTATTGACAGGATCGGCTTTCTTTATAATGTAAAGATATAGAGATATACACACAGTCAACACAGTCAATTATACTTGCGGGCTCTGCGAGGCAAACCAGGATGCCTTCCGAGCAATGGGCCGACCTTCAGCTGAGGAGACACCAACCGATGCAATGCCACAGATTGCTACTTTCATGGCTGAGCACTACCTCTGGAGTCAGGTCCTCGATCCGATGGACGGATACCACACGTTCCTCCGACACTTCACCCCAGAGCACGGTGAGCAGATCCCTCCGCCATCATCATGGCAACAGTACCCCCTCAATCTGGGAAGCAACGCTCAATGTCCCGGTGTCCCGCTCTCCTCCACTCCGGTAAGACTATGTTGATGCAGGGCCCTAGATAAGACCAGGCTGATCTAGGCAGGGGCAACAACATACAACAACTCTACAACCTAGGTAAACCACAGAATTTTCCTCTCCCATCCAGGTTGTTTCTGAGAGTGCCAACTGAATCAGTCTAGAAATAGAAATGCGGCCAAAACCGCTGACCACGTTAGCCACTGTAGATTCCTTCCCTGGCAAAGTCAAACTTGCCACGGCCCCTCTGAACCATAGAGATCTGGGGCTATGGAGCTGAGAGAGGGGGTGAGATGTTAGCGGTCGACCTGAACGCCGACATGAAACATGCGGCCATTAGTCTCCACCCCCAAACCGGAACCATGAATCTAAATTCATTTCTTTCATATTGGCAAGATTCCATGAGACCCACCCTTTTTATGGTGGTTATGATTTTTTTGTATAAAGCACAACTATTCCAATTCCTTGTTGATGCTTTCGCTCCTTTCTTATCACCCCACTTCTTGGCTATTCGTTAAACTGAAATGTGGGTGTGGTGGAGGGTGTATTTATAGGCATTTTGAGGTTTGGGAAACTTTGCCCCTCCTGGTAGGAATATATATCCCATACGTCACTAGCTCATGGACTCTTGCCAATATGAAAGAAATTAATCTATCAGGTAAATTCTTACATAAATTATGTTTTTGTGAGCCTTGAGACCAATGTGATGACAGCATGGAGAGGAATTACAGAAGCAAACACGCAGTATACCGTAAAAGCTCCTAGGGCTGATCCAATTTCGAGACCCAAGGCTGAAGAGATGAATCGGGTAACAACTGGCACAGCTGACTCTGAACCTGGGCAGGGTACAACTGCACCGCGGGCACCTACTAATAACCTGACTCTGCAATGTGTGGTGATGTCACCCGATACGACTGCATTCAATAGGCCGCAGAGATGTGATAGAGAAATTGAAGTAACTGTTGTGAGCTCTAATCTTTTTGCCCTTCCAGCAGATGCCGGTCACAGCAAAGATAACATCACGGAGGGTTATGTAGCATTAGCCCCACCAGGTATCCAATTTCGGGTAATTGATTATGCAGAGACCTTTCCCATTATAGAGCAAAGCCAAGGCAAGAAGGTCAGTGTTGGGTGACTTTCGAAAGTATATATTTTTCCCTAGTTTTTCAACATGTTTTTCATGTCACATGAAAAGGTTGATGCTAAATTTATTTCCAGGTATGGAATGACAGTCTTATCATACGGACTTGAAAAGCCTGGTACAGAGCGACTCATTTTCACTTATATATTTTTTTTCCCTCTGGAGGATGATACATCACTGAACTTATCTTGCAAGCTTAGGACATACATTTTTTGTTGGGCAAATATTTCCTAGCAATATATTATTATCGTCCCTATATGATGTTTAACTGACACACTGGCTCTACGGAGCTTCCTCTCTTCCTAACTTGTCCTGTGTGTGTGTATATATTTATAATATTTTTTATTAACTTGCAGGGGGAAAAGTCTCTGTGCTACACAAAAACATTTCATTCATAAACAGGAGTAACCAAGGCAACTCCAACAGGTAATTAAAATATTTATTAAAAGTACCAAGCCTGTATGCATATAATTCAAAATGGACCATGTACTTTATATTGCATTCACATTCTCATAAATTAATGTTTGAAAATTTTTTTATAGCTTTTGCTATTAAAGATTGAAATTGAAAGAACAGAATAATGTAAGTCCAATGTGTGACAGGCATTTGTAAATTATCAAACAGTAGCTGGTCTTTATTTATCAGTTTTAAAAAAATTTTAATGTTCATTTATTTGGAGATGAATAACTGTAAAAAAAAAAAAAAATCTGATAAAACATTCAATCTTGAGTTGAATCAATTTTAGCTTATTTACCATTAGAATATCAACTGGAAAAGGGTGTCATCAATAATGTCAACATAACAAAATCATCAGCAGCGGTGAAAATAGGAAATGATCATTCTATGTTGATATCATTGTAAATTTATTGGCTAACAAAAAGTGTTAAATCTAACCCTAGCCCTTACTATAACATTTCTGTTAAGCCAACTTGATGTGATCACTATTGTCGTGCCATCAACATTTTGTACTTGCTGTAGTGCTCGTTGGTTACCAGTAAAGTTTTCATTATCTGCTTTTTGCCAAATTTTTATTAGAAAATTGGTATACTGTGCTTAAAACAGATAAAATTTACACTAATATTTTTTTTATATATAATTGTGCATTCATTGTAACTGTGATTTATATGTTGAGTATCAAAATTGTAAAAAATTGACTTACAATATGGCAGCTATTGATAAAACATATATATAATGTTTGAGTGGGAAAAAACTAAACTTAGGAACCTGATGATGATTTTTTAATTATTTTTTTATATACAGAAAGCAATTAATTGATGGTACAGATTTAACGAGTATTTGTACAGTGGAATTGGAGGCACAGGGACTTCGAAAAAGGATTAATAAATCGTATGTATTTTATGAAAATAATTATGAATACATTTTGAAATACACACTTAAAAATATATATATTAAATACATCTATTTGTGTATTTTCTGCTTAGAGTGAATGGCTATCAGCTAAATAAGCCAACTGTATATAGTGAAGCAAGAAGAGAAAGGTATCATTCAAGCAAGATCCGTCAAAAAATCCAGCAATTTAAACGTTTAATTGAAAACTACAGGCGTCACATTGTGTGTCTTGTTATATTTTATGGTATATCAGCTGGATTATTTGTTGAAAGATCTTACTGTAAGTTATTTGCATTGAATACATTCAATCATTAGTTTGTCTTTAGTGTTGTGACTATTTTAAGCTGTGCCTTACACCTTACTATAGACTTGGGTTAAATTACTACTTTTAGAAGCTGTACTACTTAAAAATATTGTATTCCAACTTATGACTGTTAGCATGTTCATAAATCATAGATTAATATAATGCAATTATTTGCAAATGACTAGAGTCAGCTTTCTGATGCAGCAGCTATGGTTAGCAAAGGAAACGTCTCCACTCCTGAAATAACAGCACTGCTGTTTCAGAAAGCCTATAAGAAATATAAAAGTTAAAGAAATTCAAGTAAGCAGGCTAGAATATGACTCCACTCAGTTATTGTTCCTTGTTAGAGTTGCTAAATTTCTTATTATCATTATTTTAAACAAAATTAACCACCCAATGTAAGATCACATAATCATAATATTCTGAAAAATTGGGTTTCTATGGATACAACAGTTTAAAATGCATGACTAAAATGATTGGTTCACATGTCATTCTAGTATATTTATGACAATATGTTTTTATAATTCCTTAGATTATGGATTTGCTTCTCCATCAACTGGAATTGCTGACACCACCTATGTAGGACTTATTATTTCTCGGGGATCAGCTGCAACCATCTCATTTATGTTCTCCTACATACTTCTAACCATGTGCCGAAATGTAATAACTTTCCTTCGTGAGACTTTCTTAAACCACTATATCCCATTTGATGCTGCAGTAGACTTTCACCGATTGATAGCTATGAGTGCCCTTATCCTTACAAGTAAGATTCCTATATATTTAGTGTGACTTAATCACAGCCTTGATAATATTATATTTGTTCACACAAATCACTGTACTATAAAAATTGTTTCACCTTACTGTGTTGCAAATAACTTGTTATACCTACTACAAAGTATTAAATGTATGGATTTATTTTTCTTTTTTGTTTATTTCTGTATGTTAAATAGCTGGATTTGTAACCACTGCTTAAACAAACAGCTGAATACTTAGGTATTGAATGCCTATTATGGCTGGGGGGGGTGGGTACAAACAGCTATTTCAAATACAAAAATTTATCTCTTTCACCTACCCCCACTGGGAATTTAATTAGTGCAATTGTCTCATGTTTACATATCTTTACTATAGAAAATACACCTGTATTCACATTTTAGGTATAAAGGCAGTTTTATCAGGCAAAAGCAGCTATGTAAAATAACAAAATAAAGGTAAAGCAGCCATTCACAAACAATTAAATACACACCAGTAGGTTAAAACAGACAAATGAGAAAACATTAAAAGGGAGAAAATTATCATTTAAATTACTTTAGCTCCTCTGGGTGGCAATAAGAAATATGTCAAATGCTGACTATGGGGCAGTGATAATTATCCCAAATTTAGTAATTTTACATTAATGTTTTATATGACATCACTTATTGGCAAGCAACAAACTTCTTGACTTGGTTTATAGTCAAGGACACATTACCAAAGTGAAAAAAAAGAATAGATAAGTAATGAGCAGAGAGACAATCTTGTAATGTGTAAGTATGCTACACTAGCCAACAATAAATTGATAGTTTAGAAACATGGTAGATTTAGCTTCATTAGCCTCTCTGCCTCGCTCCACAAGACTATCCGATAGTTTTGAAAGCGCTCCCTAAAGACTCTACTGTTCAGGGATGCATACAACCTACACTAACCTTTCTTTATACCAGTTCCTCTCCTCCATTACTATCCCATTGAATCCCCTTAGCATGTAAGCCTAAGAGTCCAGCTGTTTATAGATCACCTTCTTAAGAGCCAACTGCAACAGTGCGACTCTTGGCAGGGCCCTCTACCTGTTTGATCCCTATAAATGTTTTGTTATACTCCACATTTGTTTATAGTGCTGCGAAATCTGTTGGCGCTCTACAAATAACCGATAATAATTAGCCAGAATGTGATATTGGTTTCTGTTATATGTTACTCATATGCTAAATCACTTGAAAGTGATGCAGCAACTCTGTAAAAAGATGACAAAAACAGCCAATCAGCTTAATCAGTGCTGAGTTCACACTTTGCTTTACTCTGATCTTGTGAAAATTCACAGAAATCTTGATAGATTTCATAGTAAACTTCCTTAAACTGAGAAGGGAAATAAAGTGCCTGTACATGCCAGATGCAAGCTCCCTTGCAAGTCACGGGTCAAGCATCCTGACTGGATGTTTAAAGATTGGATTACCTCTTACAATTAAATAATTACATAATTTATGCCAGGCTAACAAGGTGTATTTTAAAATCTCTGTTTTCTTAAAAAATAATTCTAGGATATGCTTTTTTATATGTGGGGTTGCCCTAAAATCAAATGGCTCCATTTAACTCTTCCTTCATTAAAGAAAAAGTGGTGTAATTCTAATAACCAATCCATTATTTTACACAATGCAGCAATATTATACTTTTGAATATTAGGTAGTGCTAGCCCCATATTTTGTTTGCTTAAATAAATATAAAACAATCTTCTGACTTCTTTAAAAGTTTTATATTTAATCAATGATAATATCTCTGATTTTGTTTTTATTATCGTATAGCCTGAAAAAAGACAGATTTCTCTTTAGTCTTAAATATTACCGGAAATGTAGAAAAAAAATACTTAATATCAAATCATCTTTGTATAAATAAAGTGTGACTTCTATTCTTTTTAAATGTAATCCCTTTTTTCATTCTTTTAAATCAATAGCTAAAGGTTTGATAGCTATATTAAACAAGAGTGGTAAAA